>NC_135558.1:12380000-12670000 GCF_964340395.1 Glandiceps talaboti | reverse complement strand
AATTTCTGGCTGAATAAAGAGAAATATTGGAGAATAATATAATTATACCATCGCCAGTAATATCAAACAAATATCGGGGAAAATAATGACAATTTTGAATGTTTTGAACACAACAGAATGAATGACATAGACACACATTGTTGTGACATAGACCCTTGTTGTCATGGCTTAGAATGACCAGGGTATAATTCCATAGTTTCTGTTCAACTTTGGTTGTGTGTGGTATAATGTATGTTATACACTTGATTTGCATCTATTAAAAAGTTTTTTATTTGTTATGGTTATGTTAACAGGATAATACCAGTCCAGGCTGGTGGGAGAAGTTTATTGGTCCTGGCTGTGCAGTTGACACTGATCACTTCTTTGTTATATGCACAAACAATCTGGGTGGTTGCTATGGCACCACGTAAGCATTATTGATTAATGATGATATTGAGTCCAAACTAGATCATATACCGATACCAGCAACCTTTAGTTTTGACACAATTATTTTGGTCCAAGTGATGATCGAAGTCCAAAGATACTTTTCTTTGTATTAATTTTAATAGTACATGAAAGCCAAATACACATAGCAGTGAAAACATACACAACACATTTACCTGCGAAATATACAGTTTTGCAATTTAAATACATATTATATCACATATAGATGTGTTGGAGCTTAAGTACCTGTAGTTAGTTCAACATACTGCCACCTTACAACTGAAAGGGGTGAGCTTCAATATGCAATGGAAATTATGACCAATTCCTTGACAAGTCAAGATCTATTTACATATAAATTGCTTCCTTTGAATAATCAAAAATCTCCATCTATGTAATGCAGGGGTCCATCTTCCATCAACCCAGTAACAAACAAGGAATATGGAACAACTTTTCCAATAATCACCGTTGAGGATATGGTAAATGTACAGTTCCTTTTGTTGGATTACCTCGGCATTGACAAGGTATGGGAAAGTATAATCTTTAATGTACAATTCCTTTTATTCGATTACTTCAGCCTACATTTAAGATCCTTTTGTTGAAAACCTTGGCATTAATAAGGTCTTTATCGGTCAATGGCAGCTATATAGCCTTGTAGTAAGAATTGGATTTGAGCTCCGAAGGTTGCCAACCAAAAGCTGAAGATGACAGCATGTGTAAGTATGATAAAGTGATGAAGTCCATTGAGCCCTTGAGAGTGCTTTTAGCACTTTGTGACCTATGGCCTCTTGTACAATTAATAGACTTCTCTGAAGGTTTACCAGCTAAACTAGGACAGCTACTAATGTTGACTTGTGATACAATCAAAAATGTAATTTTGACTAATGGTGGATTTGCTGTAGTTTGTGTCATACACAAGTTGTTGTATTAAAGCATCCATAAGCGACAGCCATATGGTGCTGTTGATATGATGTTAAATGAACAAAGAAAGAAAGAAGAAAATGTATTTAGAAAATCTCATTAGTGAGATTACAAATTCTAGTGGCATCTGATGCAAATATGCAAAGTTGCAAATGTTAAGGTCGTAAAATAAATCTTGACTTTTTTCTTGTTTTTAAGCTACATGCATCAGTTGGTTCATCCCTGGGAGGTATGTCATCACTGTTAGCAGCTGCTGTTCATCCAGACAGAGTCAAAAGGTGATTATAAATCTTCTCTTCTTATCATGTGTTTTCTGGCAGATGTTGAGTCATGTTTTTCTCATTCAAAACTTGAACAATTAAAAGTTAGATAAACACTAAGGTGAATTATTAAAAGTGGCACACACTTTCATTGAAATACTTGCATAAAACCTTGATTAAACTATTCTAGTATCATGTGTCAAATTTTGCCTCTGGCAGTGTTAGAATAGTAACTCGCAAAGTAGGGATTTTTTCAGCATTTTTTTTTATATGTAAAATAAATCATGTGATCAGATTATTTATGTCATATCTTATACCACGTTTGAGTTCAGTCAGTTGATCATTGATGGCTTATAAATATATATGCTTCAGGTAAAATACTGCGAGTATACCTTTTAAATGTGCAGGAAAAATTACACCAAAAACAGGCAAACTCAGTTCGTGCTCCTTTATGAAATGGCAATTAGTAATATATTGATTTAGTTTGGAATGCGATATTACCTCCAACTGGGTAGATCGAGGCAGTAATTCTGAAAAGTTTTTTGAAAAAACGTGCAATTACATTATTATGTACATTGCATTGGAAATATTTGCTCAATTACAATAAAAACATCATGAAATGATGACATAACATGATTACTTTGGATTAATCCGTTTAATTTTTTCCCCAATGGCCTTGTGTTGATGGGATGTTTAAGTTCTGTACAGAGCCAAACCTCTCACCCCTCCCAACTAAATCTTTCCCTTCCACCAGCTTTAAAATGAAGATGTTCCTATAATTGGAATTAGGTTTGTTACGGATAATTAAAATTTAATAGAAAAAGAACTCTTTTCTAAAAAAGTTTCCTTTTTTTTCAGGGTGACATCGATATCTGCATGTGCACAATCCCATCCATCTTCAATAGCTCAACGATATTTACAGAGACGTTGTATTATGACAGATCCCAACTGGAATAAAGGTCATTACTATGGAAAAACTTATCCCAAAATGGGAATGAAACTGGCAAGGTAAGCCATAGACTTATTCATGCAGATAAACTATTAAACTGGAGGATGTTTGTGACAAAATGACCAGTTTCCACTTTGGATACATCCTTTCTGTTGTATCTGAGGTATCATTGCACAGTGTTTAACTTCTGTTAAATTCATGGTATTGATCCATCTAAATTTCATACCCTATACCAGTCTGATGATAATATTTGCAATATCGATGTGTTATGAATGCCAAGCTCATAGCATTTAAAATTATGGTACAACGACTATGAACTTAAAAATCTATGAAACCTTTGACCAAATCCTCATAGACACTTGTGTGTGTGTGTAAAAGATATGAACAGCAAATTCTAAGACAAAAAAATTCACATTCTGATAATGTACACCAATTGAAAAGTTTGTGATTTATCTCTGTGGAAGGCATTCAGTTTACCTCTGGATTAAAAATAATGCACAGAGTGATAACTTCATCATATCCTTGTTAAATGCTTTAATGAAAGGTGGATATGTTTGCAAAAGTGAAATAGCATAATTTTTTATTTGTTCCATCGTCGATGTTTCTATGTAAATGGTCAAAAACATATTTAGGGTGTCTATCTTGTATAATTATGCATTTTAATTTTAAAATGATATATTTGGCCTTAATCTAAATTGGGCTTCAAACCTATCCATTGAATGTTCAGTGTGTAATTTACTGGCAATGAGAAATTCTCCCAAAGCCAAAATAATCATTGACATATTTGATGTGCATGCATAATTTGTCTTTCAGAGAAATTGCGACGATAAACTACAGAAGTGGGCCAGAGTGGGGACACAGATTTGGAAGGAAGAAAATCAGTGAGAATGAAAAGCCTAGCCTGTGTCCGTATTTTAGGATTGAGAGTTACTTAGACTATCAAGGAGAAAGTTTTGCTGTTAAATATGACCCCAACTCATTACTCTATATTTCCAAGGTAAGGAAGGTATTTTAAAAAGGCATTCTATCGGAAAAAGAAACGATAAATATTAAATAAGTTACAAGCACCTACCACATTATATATGTATGCATGAACCTAATTTGTCACATTCCAACTAAAACCAGCAAGTGTACAGTGGTTTTTTTTGTTTGTTTGTTTCTTTGCAGGTTGTATATAAAAACTTAACATTATCATATTACTTCTAATGATTATGTTTATGCCACAAAATAAAACTTTTTGTTGTGTTTCAAATATCACAATTTGTTGTTATATCATTTCTTGTGTACATAGGCAATGGATATGTTTGATATTGGAGAAGGTTTCGATTCCCTAACTGATGGACTTTCCAGGATAGTGTGTCCAGTTATGGTTCTAGGCGTTCAGACAGATATTTTATTTCCAGTGTGGCAACAAAGAGAGTTATCTGAGTTACTTCAGAAAGCAGGTAAGTCGATGATTACCAAGGTACAGATTGATCATCATGGTTTGTAGAAAAATATGTTAAAACAGAATTACCTGTAAAATTGAAATATTTAAAGTGAGCCATTAACAGTCTTGGTTACCTTACTGTCATGTTTTTGCAAAGCATGGTAAAAGGTACTTGAGTTTCTCAGTCATTTTACCAGCGTTCCCACCAAATACTGTACATGTACAATTTATGGGAAACTGTACATTTTCTTCTTTCTGTTACTGGGTTCCTAGACCTTACCAAAACTATGGTCATAGCAGGTATGATGTCTGAAAGTAAATCATTTTTGTGTTTTACTTCAAGAATCATCTTTTAAATTTACAAGTGTGTCTGAAAAGTTCTATTAGCATGGAAAAATTTAGTTGTAAGTAATTTATTCTTCAAGTGGCCATAAGGATGACAAATGGGTACATTATATTTATTTAGGATGAAACAATGTTTTGCTACTTGGAAAAAATAATTTTTAAACAACACATACTAAGTCCCTTATTGTAACTCATGAATTACAAAATATATTAAGAATGTATGTTATTATATGTATAATAACAGCGTTTGACACATGTTTTGGCATTTTGCAATTTTTTGAATTACGAACATGGACGATGCTGTAGATTGTTTTTTCAAGTAATAAAGAGAGTTGCTTTATAAATTTAGAATCCAAATCAACTACCTATTTCTTATTCATATTGTCTCTTTATTTGGTAATGAGTTACTAATTTTATTTTTAATTTGCTGTCATTACATTCTATCTAAATATTGTACTCAGTTACGAAATATTCTTTCAAATGAATAGGCTATGTATTTCTGTTTCCATGGCAGGTAATGATGCTGTGACCTATTATGAGATTAATTCCATATTTGGGCATGACACATTTCTGTTGGATCTCAGTAATGTTGGTGCTGCCGTCAAGGTAACATTTGTTGGCGACTTCTAAACACTATCAAATTCTTACAACAGTTCAAATCAGTCATAAGAATATATAGGAATAGTGTAGATATATCATGTGCCTGAATAACATTTACATTTTGAGGAACCTTTTATTTTTGAGTCAACACAGCTCGGAGATTTGTGGTTTTTCTGGATTTAACCACAAGAAAGTCAGAAGATGCCAACTTGTTTCAAGAAAGGATATATAAATGATTCTTAAATGTTATAGAACATAATTCTAACATCAATTGTTGAACAAGTTGAATAATTTAATGTGCCAGTATTGAATATCATTCAGTTCTTTTCACAGTTTATGTTTTGTGTAACATTTGAGAATGAATATGCACATGTGTTAGGACTAATAGCTGACTGTAAAAATAACTTCCTGGTGTTTCACATCAGTTGGGACTACTAGCTGATTGTTTCAAACATAATTTCCTGGCATTTCACATGAGTTAGGACTAATAGCTGACTTGTTTTTTTGTCAACAGGGTCATCTTGAAACACAATTAACCGAGAATGGAAATTTAAGTAAGAGCCGGTGGAATTGAAAGATAACGGGAAAAGAGACTAGAAGTTTTCCTCCTCAAAGTAATGTATAAACTACACAAACTGTTCAGAGAGACCTCAGATTTTGGACATCAACTAGAAACAAGAAAAATTGCAGATAACTTGATAACGGTTGAAGAATTTAGGCAAAGAAACAAATCATTATGTAAAAAATAATGATATGCTGATAAAAATGTCTAACATGTTATTTCTTAGGAGAGAAACAAAGCATTCTCTTAAAACATCACAAAATGGAGAAAATGTATCCTAATGATTTGAGTTAAACAAACAATACTATTTCCACATAGGTTTAAAGAAAGACTGAATAGCTAATTTACATTGCAAAAAGTGCTAAAATTTGTATAAATTTATATTAACCTTCAAAAACAAACTTAAAGTGGCCATATGGATAAGGATTTTGGTATTTATTTTGGATTTTTAAATTTATAAAAAACGATTCTATCATGGCGCCCTACTTGAAAAATCAATGTGAATCAATTCATATTGATTTTTCAAGTACGAAGTCATGATAAAATCATTTTGTAAATTAAAAATCCAAAATAACTGCTACACTTCTCATTCATATGGGCCCCGGTAATTCATTTAGAAATGAATACATTTACATTGACAATCTTAATTATAGAATTTACTTTCAATACAAATATAGTATTAAGATATATACACTGGAGAAAAATAATAATAGCAATATTACAGTGCAACGCTTAAATAGTTTGTTTTTTTAAATTCCAACTCGATTAGAATTTAGTCATGTCGTTATGAAAGTGGAAATAATATTAATATTCGTGGGTTAAAAGTTACAGTTACTTCAATTCTGTATGAGCTAAAATTCTTGCACTTTAAAATTAAGTACAGGAAGTTATGTCTTAATTTTTTTTTTAAATGTGTGGATATTAGGTCATACAGAAAAAAGTTTCACTATGTTTTCTTTTATATTTTGGTCCCATAGCAATGTTCACATACATTCAAGTCAACGAAATACATATGTTGCATGGTCTTTATTGCACTTATCTATTCGTAACAGAATATATATTAACTAAAAATTGGTCAGTTACTTGTAAAAATACATTTTATTTGTTAATTAGTGGTCAGTATTATCTCTAGGTGGTGTAGTGACAAGTTTATATCTTCAGTGAAAGCTTGGTTGTGAGTCTGTACACCAATTTGTAACTGTAGTATTGGGTTTTTTTCAATCAGACAATCAAAATCTATTCAATCAGATAACCACAATCTATTCACTGAAAAGTGTTAAAATACCAATAATCAGACAGTGTACATGTTAATCAGTGGTCGATCTTATCCATTAGTATAATGTGTTAAAATTGTGATTGCTGTTGAGGGCGCTGTTTTTGGGTGTGGACCCAAAAAACTTATGATTTCATTGTATCATGTATACAGCTACAAAGATACATTCACACACATATACTGTACCACTGTACGATATTACAAGTAAGTTATTATATCTACCAAAAACATTTTCCAAAAAATGTGTTCAGTTCCAGCTAGTGCAGCTTGGACAATTGATATATATATATAACTGGCACTTCAGTGTAAAGCCTAGTCTGCTCATAAGCTTCCTGTTGTGTGTGATACTATTTGCCATTCCAATACACCAAGTTATCCTACAGTGCCTTTTTAGAAATTGAGAGGTTAGCAGTTCTTTAGAGTGAGTGTAATATTAATCACACAATCACACAATATACTTTTAATGATACAAATACTAATATATTTTGTGGCATTTGTTTGCCAATGCAGTTTAATAAAATTTTCTAAAGTTTTAAATATATACTTTCATTCAAGTAATTCTCTACTTTGTAGAATTAAGAATGGGTGCTATAAAGAGAAGGTTGTTTTCTGTATATGTTTTGTAAAATTGTGTTGTCAAACTTTTATCCTGCATTTAGACATATCATAGCTTTTATAGACATAAATGGATATGATTCCTGTAGATATAAAAGAAAGGGGTGTCATGTTGCATTAACTTTTCACCAACTCATTTTATTTACCTTTGACTCTGTAGATGGTAAGGTTAGATTTCATAACCAATTTTTTTTTTTGTGGAGTTGTAAAGTTAAAGTGGCCATTCATATATGGATGAGGACTTGGTATTTATTTTGGATTTTGGATTTATAAAATAATTTTATCGTGACTTCAAACTTGAAAAATCAATGTGAAACAACATTAACCAAGTCTGTGTTTGCAACTCGATACATTGAAAAAAGCTAAAATGAACATTAAAAAGTTTGTTATTGTACATACAATGACAAACATTTTACACACTTAGCAATCTTCTGCAATTTCTTGGGTCACAAACAAGGACTTGGCACGAGTTCTTTCACATTGATTGTTCAATAGGAAGCCATGATAAAATTATTCTATGAATTAAAAATCCAAAATAAATAATTGATCCTCAACCATGTGGTCACTTCAATCAACTAATTGCATTCAGTGTAACTGAGACCATATTTAAAAATGTTACTTTGATATTCGTATTGCCAAATATTTTACTTGATACTTTTAACATTCTAAAAGGGTGATATCTCAGTAAATTAGACAAGTTTATGTAAGCTTTATTAAAATGGCACAAACTGAGTTTATAAACCTTTTACTCAACTGAAAATACTTACAGAAAAACCTAAAATATCACAGTATAAACATTAATGTCAGTGCATACCTTCTATGAAATTACAGTTGACTTCTGGCATTGTTAGAATAGTTGACTGCCTAGTATGGATTCCTCGACAACTTTTCATGCATATGAAAATGTAAGTCATCTGATCGTTTATAAGCTATATCTTAATAATAGGTTGGAATCAGTCAATTGCAAGTGAATATGCTTCAGTAAGTAGAGTGACTGTTAAATGTGCAGAAAATATGCAGCATAAATCTCGCCCAAAAAACATATAAACTCAGCTTGTGCCCCTTTAAGTGTATTTTCGTAGTATTTCGTAAAGGTCATTACTTTATGCATTCCAAGATTTAAGGTTTCCAAAGGTTAGTCCAACCTCATTGCATGTTTTGTACTTTTTACCATTTTACAAGTTATGAGTTAGTTTCATGACTTGTCAGCAGTAAGTCCTCCTGTTACTTGACCTAAACATTAAAGTGACCATATGGACAATATTTTGTATTTAACACTTCTTGGAAACCTCACCATCTGAAATACTACAAAGATCCTGTGTGGGTACAGTAGAGCAGGTTTTGCTAGCTTGAGAAAAAATATATACTGTACGTTGCTCATGCAAATGATACTTGGTCATCATAATGTATGTACAACATTCTACAATGTACCCATTCATGTGAAGTTGGGAATATTTCTTTCACTTTTACAAAATGAGTATGTTTTTCTTAGTATTGACACACGAGGCCCAGACAAGTTGTCTTATTTTGATATGATGCGAGGTCACATACTTTAGATACATGTATTGGTCTATAGATGGCAGTATTATGTTGTTGTTGTTGTTGTTGTTGTTGTTGTTGTTGTTTCTTGAAAGGAAAAGTAGACAAACTGTGGAAATATTCTGACCTCTTTTTGCAAAGTATGAACCACAGGACTCACTTGTTATGTATGAAGACTTTTGACTTATTACAATAAAGACAATCACTGACTTTCTTTACTATGATTTAGTTTTTCTTCTTTGTGGATAGTGTGAAACTGCCTAATTGGAAGTTGAAAAAGTTAACATGAATGAAGTTGAAGATTCAATCTGAAAAATAGGGTAAATGTGTGATATTGTATGGATATAAACCTGCTAGAATAATGGGTTTAGGCCAAAAAAATAAAGTGTGTTTCTGATAATCCGAATAATCCCAGTTTAAGCCCCAACCCTAAACATTTGTTTGCATGCAAAAAGGTAAAATGGTAACAAGTTATTTTTATTTTCATGTACATCTTCATACCTCTGCCTCATCTCTACTGTACATGGTCACTCTTTTAAACAATTTACTTCTATTTCCATGTGCAGCTTCATGCCCTAGCCTCATCTGTGGTCATTTAAAAAAAAAATAATCATATTCCAGAGAAACCAGGTCTGTTTAGGCTAAAACAGTAGTCTGCATAACGTGTTCATCTACTTAACTATAATAGTCTTCATTTACTTCTTTTACACCTCATCAAACTATCATGAAAATAATTTGAGCAATGATTATCTATCTTGATGGGATCAAAGTAATTCTTGAAAAATTTTAAGAAAAATAAAATGAAATTTCCTACCCTATTTTATGAAGTCTTGCTAGTGGAAACATTTACTTCTTTTACACCTCATCAAACTATCATGAAAATAATTTGAGCAATGATTATCTATCTTGATGGGATCAAAGTAATTCTTGAAAAATTTTAAGTAAAATAAAATGAAATTTCCTACCCTATTTTATGAAGTCTTGCTAGTGGAAACATTTACTTCTTTTACACCTCATCAAACTATCATGAAAATAATTTGAGCAATGATTATCTATCTTGATGGGATCAAAGTAATTCTTGAAAAATTTTTAAGTAAAATAAAATGAAATTTCCTACCCTATTTTATGAAGTCTTGCTAATGGAAACAAACTTTTTTATTTTACCTAAACACAAAAGTCGTCTCAAGTAATAGAATATTTGTTGCTTGAACATATATCATTATTGGCTCAGACGTGAACATTACCCAAGCCCAGTTCTAATCCCAAAATCAACCCATCCCAGGCCAGGTCTGTATGGTATGCAGTGATGGGGCGCCCTCACACATCGATCTCTAATTGTGACAAGTTTTAAAGTTTTATTTTTATATTCATGTCATTATGAAACACAAAATTACAGGTATTAGTTAGCAGCACAGACAAGGAAGGAACATATCAGCAACAGGTTTTGTTCTGAGGTGTTCATAGGGGATTACAAGCTCTGTTATCGTCTCTGTTAGTTTGCAAGGGTATCTTTTGTTCAAACATACGCTGAAAGTTACTGAGTTACATGATTTGCTCTTCGGGAACCATTGGTCTTTGCTTTCCACAGCAGTAAATAGCTTTCCTCACACTTTAAAGACTTATCAAAAATGTATTTGCCAAAGTTGAAATATAGAAATGTATTTGATTTTGCATAATTAGGGATATGAATTTCTGTAGGAAAAAAAAAAAAATAGGGTAAACCATATACACAAAGATTTGATGTTGCGGGCACAACTACAGAGCGCCCTCAACAATGTTCCTTACAGAAAACACAACAAATTAACTAACCACATGAATAAACTTCAATCCTGGCAGAATGTTTCCTTTTGTAACAAATGATACCACGAATTTGGGCTGATTATGTCATAGTCAAATTAGACAAAAGACAAAAGATCACAAAGTTTGGCCACTAGGAGTGCTGTTCTGGAGTGTTTGGATGGAATTTGGCAGGACTTGATTCATAAACCCAGTTTTACATAGCACAGTGCAGTGTTCTATTTTATCATGGATGTATTAGTGAGATGGTTTTATGTTATCTATTGGGAGTGGTTACATTTAAAATAAGTAAACACTGTTAGTTAGTTCTTGATGTGATCTCAACACCAATCATATGTGACGATACGAGCCAAAATGATATGTAATTCACAGTACATAACAATATGCTTTTGTTTCATCATTTTACACTGCAGTGTATCATGGCAAAAACCATGTACAACAATAACCAAAGGACTAGGCATAAATTAAACGGGGGGGGGGGGGGGTCTTTTTTTTTGGGGGGGGGGCAGTGTTTTGGGAGTAGGATCATCATGGATTCACATTGCCTTCAGAGATACTTTGATAAACGACTTTAGTCATCATGGAATCCAAATAGAAGAAACACTGCACAAAAGGTATATGTTCTTCAAATCAATATTTAATTCAGTAATAACTGAAAGAAGAATCTGATCATAAAATTTTTCAGCAGATCACGAATGTTTTACATATACAATATAGTGAATAATTAAACAACATGCTACTTGGTTGCCATCTTGAATCTTGCAATCTGCTGCCATGAGTACTCAACTATAATATTTTCATAGTTGAAGTTTTAACATGTCAGATGACATATGGCAGTAAAATACTATTAACTAAAATTGTACAACAACAAAATTCACAATCTTTGAAAGTTTTCAAAATAGGTTGAAGAAATGGCGATAGATTTTCCTGTTCAGCTAGTCTGTAGAAAAATAAGAGACTTTGTAGAGCTGTTCTCATAAAAATATTGGCATGGTTTGGTACCTGAATCACAAAATCTGTGCTGATGGGAACAACCACCTTAATGTCCTGTAGTACTACAACTATAACAGTATGCAAAACAAACTGACCCTACGTTGATAGACAAATATTCATTCAAAATTTTTTTTACATCGGAACATGTCAAGAATGTTATATAGCTGATGCGAAAAATCTCCCTGCACTGGCATAAAAGGCCACACTTGCAACCACCATATTGAATAGTGCAATGTATGAATCAACAGGAAAAGTTGTATGATTCCACTGGTGCTCATAAATTTGTCAAAGTTGTGAACAATCTGCCATATTGTTTGTACACACAAATCAGCTAGTCCTTGTTACCAAGACCTTTGCAGCAAGCTCTTTTTCCAATCACTCCAGATTAGGTATTGTCACAAGTAAAATAATGCCACAGTCCATTGCATCTATAAATGCATTGAAATTTATAATGAATGCTGGCTATCTTGTACTCTGAACAATAATTTTTTTTTTTAAAGTTTTGACTATTTTCATCACATAAGTGGCAAAACTAACTGGCAAGTTTATAGAGAAATAAAAGTTATGAAGTCAACTGACAGACGGGGGGGGGGGGGGGGCACTCCTGCCTATTTGGTGTATGTATATGTGTCACCCTTTGGGGTGTGGTTTTTCGCCCTTTTGGTCTAAAATGGGGTCCACAATTTTTTTATTTCGTTTTGTCAAAAATGGGGTCCTGGAAGGACCCACACAATAAATTCTCAACTAGTTTGGAATTTTTGGGAATTTCCCTCGGAATTTCCCACAGTTAATTCGCTGGTTAGCATTTTCACATCGGTGATTATGTATTTTGGTCTACAATGGGGTTTTCTAAAAATCTAAATGGTCTAAAATGGGGTATTGGTTTTTGGTCAAAATGGGTCTAAAATGGGGTATTGGTTTTTGGTCAAAATGGGTCTAAAATGGGATCTGGGGTTGACAGCAATGGCCACACACCCCTACCAGACATGGCCAGTTGTTAACCCCACCCCCACTCCCACCCCCACCCCCATAACAGACCATTTTCTTTTAGTACTAACATACAGTTCATCTTGGGTCATATTATGTATAGCTGCCGATTTGTACCTTGAAACAAGGTGGCAGTTTTTATGCATGTAAAGTACATGACTGATACAATGACAATTTCTGGGTGCACGTTAAACAATGTGATCACGTCTAAATACCATGGCTCTAAACAGATCCTTTTCATTGGTAGTCCCAGTGGGCTACCAATTTCAGAAATTTCAATAACATAACTACATACTGTCCATCAAGTGAACCACTATACAATCTTACAGAATGGAAACACTGTAGCAAAGTGTCAATAGATACAGTGTCTGGGGCTTTAATTAGATTTTTTCCAGTTTTTCTTTTTGAAGAATAAAAGAATGTGTTTAATAAAATAAGTTGGTCTTTTCTAATCCTCCTCTTCTTCTTCCTCCTCCTCATCTTCATCACCCCCTGCTGCAACTTGTTGCTGCTGCTGTTGTTGCTGTTGTGCTGCCTGTGCTGCTTGGAGTTGCAGCCATTCCTGTTGTTCTATTTCAGCCTGTTGCTGCCTGGCCTGTAATTGAGAGGAATAGGAACAGATTCCAGTACAGATACAAAAGGAAACTGCAGCCTTCATAGTGAGAGGTATATGCATGCAAATCTGAGTTGTTTTGCCCCTTTTGTTACCAGAAATCCCCAATTAACATCTGGTACAAAGTATGAAAATCTATGCATGTTTTAGCAGATTTCCCCTTTCTAATACTAGTATTACCATAACCTTAATACCAAGATTGCAATGACTTAGAACATGATTATTGCACAGGTTTACCTTTTCAAACAGTTCTTGTTGTTGTCTAAGTAGTTCTTCTTCAGGGATACCTAAATTTTCTAGCCGAGTACTCGCTCTTCTTTTCTTGGCAGCAACAGTTTTACATTCTTCAAGCACTGATTTAACTTCTTCAAGGTATGATCCATACCCCAAGCTTTCCAATGCTGAAGTGAAAGATACAGTAATTTCACTGAGAATCAGCTGTGCAAAAAGCTTTGTTAAAATAAATGTACTGAGCCCTTGTGAGGGCGCTAATGTAGCTCACTATGGTACATATATTTATGGATTGCGATTCACTTCATCCCAATTTCAACTTATTCCATTTCAAATCACCCAAATTTCAACTCGCCCACATTTCAACTCTTCTCTTTCAAAATCATGTAGTAAAGTAATTTGCAGATCTTTGCAATATGCTTTATGTGTGCAAGTATTTTATTTATAAAAGACGTTTCGATACTAAGACATAAAAAAACACTGTACATCCTATATACTGTCTTTTCAGTTTGGTTTATCCCTCCCTTGTTTTGGTAGGAAAACCAGACCTTTTACAGATACTGCAAAATATAACAAACAATCGGCCTAGAAATACGATGCACTGAAATTGGGATGAGTTGACACTGGGGTGAGTTGAAAATGAGATGAGTTGAAATTGGAATGAAATGATCCGTCACCTATTTATGCTTGTCAGATATAATAGACTATAATTATTATAGTATAGTGATTTTTTATACAGCACTTTCAAACCCAGTTCTCAAAGTATTTCACAATTAGTACACTTGGTGTAGACCAGAACCAGCACAATAGCCCATTTTAACTTTTCTTAATTCTTCAACTGCAACCATGGAATTACTGAGTCCTCATACCATGACTATCAAGAGAATAACATCTAAAATCACCAAATACTTCTGGTGAACAGTGCCCTCTGTTGACTACTTTGCAAATATGACAAAAATTTATATTGACAAAAAATCTATATTCAATGGATATATATAATAAACACTTGTTATTTTGTGTTTACAGTGCATAAGAGTTAGGCAAAATATAGGTTCCTGTTCCAAAGACAATAAAACCTGCAAACAGCTGTAACTGCCACTGGTAACTGTACCATTCTCTGAAAATCAACATTATATTGAAAATTGCTTCAGTTATATGCATATAAATGGCTATTGTGCATGGTAATTAGTGGTTGATGTATGCAAATACCTCTTTATGCTCTAGAGTCTATATAATATAAAAATCCTATTATAGGTTGATTATACCAAATTGTAGTGCAAAGAATAGGTACAATATCACACTGTCCCCTCTCACTTGTACAATGACTCTGGCTGCACCCCGATGCTTTGGTAGGTTGCTTCCTTTGAAAGAAAATCTTGCACATTTTGCAGAGGGCAAGCTGGATTGCTTTGAAGTCTCTCTGCAAAAATGTGACACTGTGATAATAAGGCATTTTGACACTTTCAAAATGCTCTTACCACATGTGTAGTGTGCATTCTAAGCTATTTTGACATGCCACTGTATACATGCATAATTTCTAGTGACACACTAAAATTTGGTGTTCCCTATCTCTTACTATGTGATGACTCACAAGAAATCCCAGTTCTTCTCATTTTGACTCATGACAACAAAATCTAGCTATCATTTGAGGGCATACTGCACATGGGGAACTCAATTCAGTGTAGTATCAAAGCAAGTTATAGAGTTCCCTGGTGGTAAGTATGCTATATAACAAGGTTAAAACACAACAATTAATGTAGTGTGTCTGGATGTGGCAAATGGGAAAATTCAAACTTAACCTAGCTGCAATAATCATAGTGTTAGTTTTGATTTTGCGTTGCTGTTTTTTTTCTCTGTTTTTGAGGTGTTTTCCTTTACATTGAGTTTGAACCCCGCAGTGGAAAAAACTTTTAAAAAAACGACAAGAAAAACCCTAAAAATCAAAACTATGCTACAATTATTGCAGCTACATTAAGCTTAGCCACAATAACTGCATAGAGGAGAGACTCCAAAGGGGATTTGTCTCCCAGATAAGAAAGTAGAACAGTGGAACCGACTTACGAATAGATATATGTGCGTATTCAAACTTGAGGGTCTGGGTTAGCACAGATTTAACGAAGGAAAGTGCGAAATACATGTATAGGAATAGACTCCCTAGCACACCTTGTGTTGTTATCGTCTGCAACTAGAATGTGTGTACACTGTTGTGCATTCACTGCACCGGTTGGAGACATGTAGTCTCGTCTCTTACCTGCAAGAATGTGTTCTGGTGAAATAGTTTTCTTAGTTTGTTTGTTACATATTTCATTAGCTTCCGACGAAATAAGATGGATAAATTCTGTACAACAATTGAGAATTAATTCCCTTGCGTCGTTAGCCACTCGTATGTTGGGAAGAAGTTCTTTGATGAGTTTGTTGATGGCAGCACGTGGAATTGTAGGTTCGTCATCGTTGCCAGCGTCTGCCATGTTGTCTGCAGTGTGTCCATAAAAAATACCGTGCAATGAAAGTGTTTCCCCTTCTTGCACTTGCTGTGTCTTGAATCAAGTGGAGACGGGAGAAAATCTTGAACGATAATATTTGAATCGAGACACAACCGGAAGTGACCGATGATGGATGTAGTTTCGCTCAAAATGACGGTTTACACAAAGACCACGGACTTCTCTGAAAGGACACTGATGCGCACGATACTGTTGATGTTCTCAACATATATTAAAATGAACATGCACACTCTCAGCTGCAGATTACTGCTTCCAAACAGTATTTACAAACGAAGGGTTTCGTATTGTTAGGATTCTCTCAACATGGCGAACTTAAGATTTACGCATGCGTGAGGTCACTGCACTTATTTGGCGTGAAGGAAAATTTGCATGCGGGTATCGCGCCTGGTGGATTACCATTCCTTTGATGTTCAGGGGTCTGACGTGAATTTTTGGTAGTTTACATACAATACATTTGAGTAAATCCATAAAAAGTATATAATTGTTACTTTGAACCGCCACTCTGCCACTAGAAATATATTCATCTTCGTATACTTTTTTATTTTAAAATGTTTTGAATGTATAGGCCCAACAATTGTCTAAAACAATCATAAACACAGTAAGTACATATCAATTAGTTTTGAAGAAAAACATTGTTAACTACAACTTCACTAACTACTAACGAAGCTTAAAGTGGCCAAATACATGATAAAACTGTATTTATTCTCTGGATATTTATTAATACAAAAACGCAACTTTGCTGCGTTTTCTTTACTTGAAAAAAAACATTGTGCAATAACATAAACCTTAATGCATTGTAAGCTTATAGCACAAGTCCGTGTTTGTAACTCAATAAATCACAAAGAACTATATAAAAAATGTGCAAAAAGTTTGTTATTGTACGCACAGGAATTTATAAAGAAACTTAAACTTCATATATTTTTAACTCTTCTTTTTTGTGGAGGGGTGTAATTTATTAAAGTTACAAGCACAGACTTGGCTACATTTTTTTCAATAGTTTTTAAATAAAAATAAAAAGTTGTAAAGGTGTTTTAAATTAATTTAAAAACCGCAAAGCCATTTTCCATCCATATAGCAACTTGGACTCTATATTAACACACTAGTAGTCCACCTGTCTACCGTCCGTCTGTCTGTATCTGTCTGTCTGTCTGTCTGTCTGTCTGTCTGTCTATGTATGTATGTATGTATGTATGTATGTATGTATGTATGTATGTATGTATGTATGTATGTATGTTTGTTTGTTTGTTTGTTTGTTTGTTTGTTTGTTTGTTGTTGTTGATTTGTTTGTTTTCGTTTTATTTTTGTTCGTTTGCATATTATAGGACCTGGATAGGTAGGTATGGGTAAGTATAAACTAGGCTTGTGTAATTATGTTCATGAAGCAGTCAAATCGAACAAATGCGTCAAGATTTATAACACATTTTATGTCCCATAAAATTGCCAGCTACTATGTGCATGAAGAATACAACCATTTGTCTAGTATCGATCAACTTCTGTTGCCCTTGTTATGTCTAAAGGTAAACAATAGAAAACAATTGTTTTGTTCACCCTTGTGTTGCTCAATTCCATTTCTGATGACGTTCGTGGCGGAGTTGAGATTCGCTGAAAAGAAAACATCTTATTGAAAGAAAACTGTTCCCTGTGAGAGTAAAGGTGTGTATATCTTTATGGCAAATTTCTGAATTTTTCTTCCATTATCGCAAGCCAGAGCACATATTAATATTTCTGCTGGCGCAATGAAATATGTTTCTGGTGGTGCATGCCTTAAGACGAGGTCTGTGGATTACGACGTTGTTTTCTTCCAGATCCCGTACTATAGTACTGGAATGTTTTGATAGGATGAGTATTGGAACGGATCCGATACACCGACAAAATTACAGGTCGTGTAAAACACGTGACATATTAATTGTTCGCATAGACCATGGATGTATTAGTGAGATCACTAATACATCCATGCATAGACTAAGTTATTTTTCCGAGACTCCAAGTGTAACTTACTCAATGTCGACGTACATACATGCTCGTGCGAATGTTTTATTGTTGATTTCACAGGCAGGCATGTCGCATGTCGCCATTTGAACTTGCGCTATCACATGTACATGACTTGTAAAGCAAACCGTGGATATATTGCAAACTTCCAAGATAAAAAGTTCTGCATTTTGGGTGTTGGACGTTGGTGAATTGATCAGGTGGGCTAATATGTAGTTGTAAAGGGACCTTACGAAGTTACAAAATGATCTTGTTGAAGGAGGTGGTATTTAGTTAGACCTATTGTCATTTCCATCACTTTTCTTGAGGCACAGTGTCATTCTTTACGTTATAATATTGCATATCGTCCCTGTTATCGTTGATGCACGGTGTACTCCGAGTAGTTGAAAGTGGACTCAGTTCTACAGATTTGCGATATTTCTTTTTAATTCCAGGTCCATCAATCGTTAGATGATATCGATCATAGTAAGTAAGAATTGTTTATTATAGTGACATGTGAATATATTATACATTTTTTTACAAACTTACCATAAAAAAAGAAAAGAAAATTAACACCCATGCATACGAGTAGGAGGGACACAAAAATGTGCATCATACGAACATACATCAAGTGTCATTTACAACTATACTGTGGTGTTTGAAATTGTTAAATGTTTGGCTATTTGCCCAGGGTTCTACGAACAAACATCTTTTGTTAGGTGTGATTTTACGGGATTGCTTTGATTAAACCAATTGTATAAATTACGTTCGTGGGCCGGGTGTTCAAGATCTACGGAGGGAGATTTATAGTGAATCCTTGATTACAATTATGTTTTTTCAACAGCATATACCACAAGCGCGATTTTGGTTCTGGTTCTGTGCAGATAATTGTGTAGAAGTAGTATGATGTAAATTGCAAACTCACAAACGACAGGGAACAATTATACTCTATTTGATGTTACCAAAGTTTTTCTTAATGTTGCCTTTTTAGGTTTAGCACATGATGTCAGCTGTTAAAGAAAAGAGAGAATGGGTGTCACATTTTTCAAATAAATCAAGTCATCGGACAAAACATAACGTACGGGGAAATATGAAGTCAAGAAGACAACGTAAGAACTATCGTTCTTTGAGTATGAATATTTATTCAACATGTGGTAACGGTCATTATATTGTGTCGAACTGACCCCACAAGCTCAAATGTGACACCCCCCCCCATAGGCCCAGTAAAGACGACATTATCAAAATGACCCCCCCCCCCCATGCATATTGTTTGATATATTACTTTCTATGTAAAATGTACAGGGTCTTACAATAATGATGTTACCATAGCAATATGAATAATTAATAATACCGGATAACTGATCTATGGAACATGTAACTTATACTCGGGGTATCTCAGTACACAACATTAATCCATGAGAGACTATGCTGACAAAACGTAACCTTACACCATAGGGTCTATGCCTACACTAATGGCTGATAATGCTACTTGTGATACATATATCTGTTTAAATACACTGCAGTCTAACATGATATAACAGAAATGTGCCCAATCAACTCTGTGCCGTGTATTAATACCAAGTGCTCATCATTGCAATGTTTTTTATGGGTTCCGTTAATGCATTCAACACTTTTTTGAAGTGAACATCAAAACCAGCGCCCCCTATCATAGAGTGAACAGAACCTACAATTTACAGTAGACAGCTTCAGCTTATCAAATGTGTATGTGTGTGTGTGTGTGTGTGTGTGTGTGTGTGTGTGTGTGTGTGTGTTAAAATTCTAGTACTCACCGATCATGCAATTAAAATGTATCAAATGAAACATGTTTTATGACTCCATCTATTGTAGCTGCCAAGTCTGACGAAGTAAATAGGGCTAAATTCAAACTATTTGGACATGATGAGCAATATAACAAGAAACAAGGGTAAGTTAGGGGCGAGATCAATAGTTCAATGTAGGATAAAAAATAAATTCTTTAGTTTACTGGGAAGGGGCTTTGAGCCATTTTAGTTCTCATCATAAACAATATCGATTTTAATTGTAATGGATATGTTATGTACACCAAACTACAAATATCTTTTTTAACAAATGTCATCAAATTGAGAAATGGAAGAATCTTTGCTATAGCAAATGTATGGCACTGTAATACGGTAAATGTCAACAAAAGAATTGTTTTTTTTTCCTTCCTACATACTGACTTTGTATTCACAGCACTACAAACTGCTACATATTCATTTTATAAGGCCTAACTAAAAGAATTTTTTTTTTATCCTACATTGGACTATTGACCTCGCCCCTCACAAACGTTCCAAATCTACAACATTGTACATGTACTGAATAGTACTATAGTACTGAACAATGTACTGAATAGTACTATAGTACTGAATAGGCGTAAAGAAACATTCTCGCAAACCAGAGCTGTTATTTCTTCCGCTACACTTTGAAATAACCCTGTTCTTACAGCACGTTTCGACGGTGCCGTAAAAGAGGCCGTGGTTTGCGACAATGTAAAGAAATAGCTGAATAAATTGTTCGTACTCCCTAAGAAAAAAAGATAGGAAAATGCTCCACGTGTCGTTTGTTTTCCTTTTCAATAAAAGTAACATGTTAGATAAGCTTAGATGTGAAATATACGGTTAAAAAGAAGGGAAGTGAGGAATTATATATTGGTTACCGACCTACACGACTACAGACCAATTTAATAGTTAATATATTTATAGTAAACAGTCTATTATTATCATAGTTAGGATAGTTCAGCAGTGTTCCTTATGCAGTCAGGAATACATGTATCTCCCGATCAGGACAATTGTCATAATCAGATTAAAAATCATAAAATATACTTTCCGTATTTATCCCGAATAAATTATATTGTTGATTGGTTTATCCTGATCAAGATAATTATCCCGATCGAGATAAACAGGATGCTACAGATAAAATAGTCTTCAGAGGCGTGTACTGAAAAATTGCTCTGGACAACTTGTCTCTGATCCCTGGCTTTAATTTTCTGTAGGTCTTTGAGAGTAGAACGCGCATACAAACCTGTCTCTACACTGCCATGTCGTAGTTCCTAGCAATGAGGAAATACAAAGGTCATTTATCCTGATCAGGATTTTTTTGATCCCGATCGGGGAAAAGTATCCAGTTTGGGGATATCCATGACTATTACTAGTATGTGCCTGTTTTAGTCAATGTAGCTGATGGCCATGTTCTTTGTTTCAGTAATTTGGACCAGACTTTCTTCTTCGACCAAAAACTACCAGTTATGGGTCACAAGAGAGCTAGAAAGTCGGTGCCTAACCAAAACAAGAGTGGTGTTGCTGAATTCGAAACACTGCCTGAAATCAGTGATATGAAGAGTACTGCATCAAAAGATGAACTTGATCAACCCTGCATAGGTGAGTGTTTTCAAATAATCATGTGGAGGGATACTACATGTACAATGCGTTCTGCCATCCACCGCATGATTGTGTACACTTGCAGTACAAATTCAGTCAAACTTGGTCCAAAGGTGACATACCGTAGTGGTCATATGTGAAATTTTTAGTTGAACTACAGTCAAATTTGGACAAAATGTGGTCCTATTTGTTTTAAAAACAAGCTATTTGCAAAATAGCTAAGGAACTATAATACCTCGAGGCTTGGTTCAAGTGTCTACCCCTATGTTATCAACTGTGACAGAGGCAAGCTATGAAAATTAGTTACATTATTTCTTTACTTGAAAACGGGTGGAAACAAAGATAACTTGTCATGACGTCTTCTATTGTTTCTGGTCTCTCATCCTACAGAACATGTCCCTCAAAATTGTGAATTACTGTCAAAGTACGGAAACAAGAGGGAAAACATTGCACCCGATTCTCCACAACCACTACTAAAGTCGTCAACACCATCATCACCGCCTTCATTTCTATCACAACTTTCACCACCACCATTACTTCTACCACAACAACCATCATCAGAACAAAGTCTTCCTCAACCACTTTCCCTGTCACCACCGGCAGAAAAGATAGGAGTGGCCGTGGATCTTGTAACTGATGTCCATTTTGTAGCTGATGAGGATAGTGGTGAATTCCAAAAAG
The DNA here is from genome assembly GCF_964340395.1 of Glandiceps talaboti. Taxonomy (NCBI): domain Eukaryota; kingdom Metazoa; phylum Hemichordata; class Enteropneusta; family Spengelidae; genus Glandiceps; species Glandiceps talaboti. Next base: position 12,647,921 of record NC_135558.1, on the reverse strand, counting down.
TGCTTGAACACAATGGTGACAGCAAAGATGGCCTTACAGACACAGTAGGAGGGAATCAAGACATAGTTGGTAAACAATATTCTTTTGTTCAAATAAGAGAGAGAGAGAGAGAGAGAGAGAGAGAGAGAGAGAGAGAGAGAGAGAGAGAGAGAGAGAGAGAGAGATAAACAAAAAGAGGGAGACACGGTATTAATACTACCTTTCCATTATCTTTACTACACTTAATTTTATTTCACATCTTACTGCAGGATATATCTGATTTTATTCTTCCAGATGACAAGAACATTGTACAAAACCAGGCTATGGAAGGTACAGAGGGGGAAAAGGAGAAGAGCGAGAGTAAGGAGTCTAAGGACGGAGAAGTGCCAATTCCCCAAGAATCAATTGGCATTGTGTCTATGGTAATATTCATTGGTATGGATGTTATATACACGGTCACTGAATTTATCTATGATATCTATCACACTCTAATTAATCTTCCTTTCTTACCAGTGTTATTTGAGTGAGTTTTAGTCATATGAGAGTGAAATACAACTACAGTACAGTTATGTAGATGATTACTGTTTTAATGAACCAAGATCATAGGATACGTGTTGTGAATTGTAAATAAGAGTGATACATGTTGGAGAATGACATGTCCATTATTTAATCAATGCGATGATGCACCAGAGATGAGAGAATTTACAGAATTAAGAGATTTTACCATTATACATAACATAATTTTAAGCTGAGAAATTTCAATAGCAAACTGTCTTCAATTTCTGTATGATAGATGGTGTTGTGAATTGTGTACTTCTTTTATTCACCGACACTTAACATGTAACAAAAGTTTCCAGACACATTTGAAAATGTTCTTTCTCTGTAGCTGTAAATACGTCATTGGCAGATTGCATGTGTTTTGAGTGATGTAAGAAAGTTTTCATTATTCACTGCAGAGGATTACACAAATTTTAACATAGTTTGACTTTACATACCCAATTTTAGTTTTCATCATGATAACGTGTTCAGTCCCTTTGCTACTTACCCACCACTTCAGTAAATCAGATTACCTCGAGATCAAAATACGAAAATATGCCGAATAAAGATGTAAGTAAAGCATGTAACTATGTTGTGTTACATTACTTGTCACATATCGTTCAATGTAGATGGTTTGGATGAAATGTCAATGTTACTATCAGGTCATCTGAATGAAAGACATGATAACTGTACTTTTTATTGTTCACTATTATTGTACTAGATTACTTTTTCATATATTACTCACATTAAATTAAAATTAGCTTGTACACAATGATTCTGAATCAAATATTGGTAATGTGTGTGTTTGGAGTAAACAGTGTAGCCCTGTAACTCAGGAGCCAAGTATTATAATTTGGAGAGTTACTGTTATTACTTTGTGAGTAATAAATCATTGGATTTGCATTGAGAATAGAGTGCAGTGATGTGATTTATTATATAAGTCCCACATACACCAGAACATTTGAATTCAATCCTGTCACCCCTTTCAGGCACTGCCTTTAGGAGACTAAAATAACAAACAAACAAAATACTATTTCTTTTACATTTTTTTATTCAACTCAAAAAAGAAATTGCTCCCATTAAATTCAGTAAATTACTAATATCCGTTTGTTAAATTCAAACTTGGAATGTATGTACAATATTACACGTAAAACAAGCTTGTTTAGACACAATCTGATTAAAATCCAATGGAGTGTACACAAAAGAACAAATGACAGTAAACTGCGAGCTAAGAAGAAACCATGAAGAGTACACTACATCTGATTTTAATCAGATTGGTTTACAGTGCTCATGGGGAGCATGTTCAGAAGACTGTCACTGATTGGTCTATTTTGACTCAGCATTATTTGCATATTATAGCCTGGTGAACCAATCAATTTGATTTTCCAAAGAGTTCCACAAATGAATGAAAATTGTACAATAATGAAACTGTAAAACTGGTTACAAGTTTCTGTGACCATATTGTGGAAAGTTATATTTACAAACATCCAGATGACATAACAGAAATTTGTAAATCACCTGACAGATTTTTTATTTTACAACTGTGCACTTGACTAGTTTACCACATTTGTATACAGTGTTTTAGTGTTGGTTAACGAGTCAATGTACAAACGATTCTTTCTGATTATGTATATGACTCTATTTGCTTTATATACCATACTTTGTGTATTCTCTGTTTGTCACATTGCCAGCCTAAAATGTGGAAAATTCAAGAGAGAATTTCTGACCAGATGGCCAACTAGGGCAAAATATGAGTTTTTGCAGAATATATATTAAAATGTACAACCACAAGATACAATTTCAAGATTAAATTACTTTCAAGCTAAGTTCAATCTAAACAAGCTTAGATCTCCACATCATGTCAATATATTTCATGACCTTCAATTGAAGTCTTTGTGCAGTGTTGGCCATTTTCCCATCATTGCAATACTGTATTCCCCTTACTCTCAGGCAGGAAGCTGAGCACTGAAAGATGTAGTCTAAGAGTAGTCAAGAACGCATTTCTGACATGAAATCTTTACTATAATACAGGGTATCATTTTCACAGTGAAGTTACTCTACAAGAACCAACAGTAATTAAAATGGGGTTTCTTTTTATATCTCTTGACTTGGAATTTATACATTCAATATGCACCAAATCTGTAAACATACAGTCATTGTAACTGATACTGACAGTCAAATTCACTTCATGGCAAAAAACTGAGCATAACAGTTCATGACACAGTGCAATTAAAAGCTATTTTTAATACTATTTTCATACAAGCTATAGCTCTTTATATTAAAACTCTTGACATCGAAGATAAGCATTACATTATGAAATGCTGACACATGTATCTCTGCATTGATGCCGTTATTCAAATGTGCTCTGTTATAGTGGAAAATTCATGAACTATCTTTTCTCAAACAATCCTAAAATAATTATGAAAAATAATCAAATTTGGTAAAATCATCTCATTCACATCACAATACACAGCTAAAAATATATCAAAAAAGAAGTATCATGGATGGCTATTGAATCTTGAAGACAAAGAATGATGAGATGTCATCTGCATATTTAATGATAGTATTCAAATTTTCACTAATATGCAAATTTCTAAACAATCACTGAAGGTGATTGGAGGCAATTGTGACAAGGATTGGACATATAGAACTACAACGAAAGATTTGTAAAAGTCTGTTGACCCTCATGTATAAATAAATAAAGTTGTTAAATCACCAAAATATACTCGAAAACACTACTTTGAGGTAGTTATTATGTCATGAGTTTTATAGTTAGTAATAGTGTCATACGCATGTATTAATAAATGGAAATCACACAATTTAAGTAAAAGATATATAAAAATATGCCCTTTTTAATATAAAGTCTTTCATCCCGACTGTCATACATTTATTTGGTTGTCAATAGAATCTGACTAAAATCCACTGAGAGAAAGACAAAAAGCAACTTGGTTCACTTTTTTCATATTCTCAACATAGAATAATCAAATGACAAACATTACACTATAAAGAGTGACAACCTGTGACACATATTTTTATGATACTGCTTTGTGATACTGGATCTCACAGCAAATCTACAGTGTTGTTGAAATACTAGTGTGTAACCTCTGCTAGGCTAATTTTGATATTGTCTTTTCAATCCATTCTTAGGAATACGCCAAATGGTGCAGTATACAAACCTAGACTTTCATGAATATCTCGTGTCACAATGGTTCAACCATAGACTCTACACAAAATGGGGTCTATGGTTCAACCCATGTCATGTTGAATTATGGTCACAACCATTTCCCTTTGTGACTGGCTGATAATTGTGTTTAAATTGCACAGGTTAAATTGCTAATGAAGTCATCAGACACAGTAAGTAGACTCAAAAGCCAGTAACAATTGTGTCTGTTTTCCATCGATATTTCAGTAAAATATTGAATTCGTTTTCCTTACTAAGTGTGTGGGTTGACAGTGTCAAGATCTGCATGGTGACTGTTCTAAGCTATTTAAATACTGACATTGAGAGAAGAGTAATTACATTGTCTATTGTTAGATAGGTTACCTGCTCTGACTACTGCCCTAGAGAGATAGTAAAATATAAAGATCTTACATTTCAGAATCAAATCATGCTGCGTAAAGGAAGTCTAAATCTTTACAGATCATTGGCCAGTGTTGTTGGCTATTGAAGGCACAAATGTTGGTACTTGTAAGTTGTATCTAATCAGGCTAACCTCTCATCTACCAAAATATTGAACGATCCAAAAAGGTTCGTACAGTATTATCTGTTGTAATCATCCATTGAAAAGTTTCCTTTCAGTGTTATTTGTCACGCACATTTTGACGCCGAATATGTTAATTTTGGTGTCAGAGACAACCATTTTGGAAAGAGAGTTGACATGAATAATTCAAAAAGGGCTCTATGATTAGTCAATTTCTTGCTGGACTTTGATAGCCTGCAACATGTGCTGACATTTACAACTCTGAAAGGAAATGTTTAATTTACAATCACAAAAGATATTGCAGTAAGAATCCCTTGACTATTTACCCAAGATGTTCTGGATCATTCTCGCACACCAGAGCTGTTATTTCTCCCGCGACACTGCGAAATAACAACGGCGTGTTTTGGATGGTGTCATAAAAGAGGCTGTGGTTTATGACAATGGTCTGGATGCATCTCTGGTCTACCATATTAGTCATTGGTGGCACTTGGTGCATTTTGAATTGTCAAGGTTTCTACATTCTATTGAAAACATTGAAGGTATTCACATGACTGTATATAGCACGCCCTCACATGGCCAAAATGTCACTATCCTGAACTTTTAACCAATCACAAAGAGCCCTAGGCTTTATACCAGTCAATTTAGAGACATACTGATAGTTGATTTACATGTACATATATGACAATCAGATGTAGAATGAAATGGAAGCTAACAGGACGAACCATCATATTGGACAACATACCGACGATTAAGGCAAATCACATTGGTCATTTGGTGGTTGTTATAAAATATTATACAATTCATGTCCTGAAGGTGGTTTTTTAAAGAGAAGGAAAGACCTTTAATAATTCAAGACAAAGGTGATGGTAATACACAAATACAATGAATGATTGCATATAGGACTGGGAGTCTACTCTGTGCAGTAAACCACACACACACCATTTTGCGTCAACAATACAACATATGCAGCCAGGAGGCAGTGGTTGATATTGAGATAGAATGGCTGGTAAAGTAGTAACTTATATGTCTAAATCTACTTTGATCTTGGAGTTATAAATGTTATTCCTGTATTTCCCCCAAATGCAGCATCCAGTAGTTATTATTTCAGTTATTGCACTCATTATAACTTTTACAAAATGACACTTTTCCCACAGGGAAATATTCTGCAGTAAGAACAATGTATTTTATTTGATTGCATAACTATTTAAACAAAATTTGCATACTCATACCTGCATTCAGCAAGGGATTCTTGGTCTTATGATAGACAGGACTATCCTGCTTGAAGATACTACCCTAGAGTAGCCATTTGTTAGTAACCAGACTAACCTTAAAATATCTCCCGATGAATGGGGACAAGGATAGTGTTGTTAAAGCAGTGTTAAATGCCTGAGAACAATTTGCCGAAGTATGAGTGTAGCGATGTGTATGCAATGCTGGACAATTAAGAACTGGCTAGTCTTGACGGGAAATGTGGCCTCATCTATTGTGAGACCAAGAATTTCTTGCCTGATGGCATTAGCAGTATGCAAGTATAGCCTATTTGCTATGCAATTAGGTAGGTTGACTGGTTACAATAGAAATTCAGGGGCCTTGGCTATGACATTATCAGCACAGCCACAGTACAAGGTATGAAGGTTGGTAACATTAGATTCAAGTAACCAGATGCCAAAGCATAAACTTATATGAAAATTGCATGTAAATTTTCACAGTACTTTTGGGATACAATGCATAGCTTTGTATAGAGAATGGCAGAGTTTGAATTTGAAAATATGTTCAGTCAATACTGAATTATTGCAAAAGAATTTATCAATCTGTAATCGATATTTAAATAGCTCACCTTTGCAGTATGAGATATAATTCTGTGTGCATCTCTAATCTGACCTCATGTTAACCTTTGTAGTGACGACCTTCAACCATAGCTACAATCACAAACTTTTATCCTTGACTTTGGAGACAGATTCCTGGAGATCATTTTTCTCATTTTCTAAAACTGTTTTATTATGTTTAGTCTTGTCACCGAGATCATCACAAATATTTCTCAAAACCATTACTAACCCTCATAAGATTAAATGTTGTCATAACACATGAAATATATTCCAAACAATTATGTGTTCTGCATAGGAAACTCTGTGTTTCTGTTTGATTTAGCAATTTTGACACTTTTCACAAGAAAACAGAGCTCTGATATAGGTCATCACCTCGGTCATTACTATAAACAATAAGTGATGTCACTCACTATATGCATGTATGACGACAAACTCCATTGTTGAGACCTACATTAATGACATTGCAAGGTGAAAAACAATGTCATTTATGATTTAATATTTGGACATACAAACTGTAGTTACTGACATGACTAGCATTTTTTTTTTTTTTCTGTTCTGACATCCATACATTGTTGGCAACGGTTTAAACAAACTTTGACTGTGGCTGTGTTTTATTTGTAAATTTTAACTGGACTTGTTCTTTTACTTTGATGTAAAAATCTGTGTATGTCACAGACATAAACACAATATGGTACTATCATCTACATTGCAATCAAAAAATCTTTGGACCCATCAACCTTATATTACAATAATTATGCATATAATGCAAATATAACTCTCCAAGAGAGTATTTCATGTCTGTTCACTGGTTAATCAATAAACTTAACATCAATGCACTGTAAAGGAAACTTTGTTAAGGGTTCTCTTTGTGGATTAAAAGTACTGCCGCCATTCCCATCTCCATGCTTAACACATTGAGTGACATAATTGTCAATGAATTATTATGTTTTGCCATACTTCTAGAAGGTGTGAATATGGTGTTTTTCACTTGACCTTATTTGTAGCATTCACTTGTAGAATCCCTACAATGTAAACCAATTGTAGCAACAAGCTCAGATTTGCTACAATGTATCTTATAAGTAGCAAGTATGTCTACAACTGCTACAGTGATGAGTGTGTGTTATATGAACCTCATGCCACTACTACAATGTACAATTACGAATTTGTTGCATTTGTGCAAATGTTACAGTGTACCTTATTTGCAGCTCAAACATATACATCTGTGCTACAGTGTACTTTATTTGTACACTGTACCAAGCATTTGCTTTATAATAATACATTGAACCTTATTTGTAGCAAGTGTATATCTACAAATGTTACCATATATCTTATTTGCAACAAGTATTTGGTTGTAATTGTTACATAGTAGCTTACTTGTAGCGAGGCATTGTGGATATTGTTACATTTTAACACATTAGAGGCAAATACTTGTAGGAATTGTCATATTTTACTCTACTTGTGGCAATATTAGACGTCCAGTTCTTCATCTTCATCTTCATCATCTTCCCACACTGTTGTTGGGTTGGCAATACTTGTGTGCCTAATGAAAAAAAAAAGAGAAAAGAAATACAATTCAAAATCACACTACATTTAAGTCAGAGGTGTTGCTGAAATACACTCTTTCATTCCATTTTGTTACAGGAAACTGTAACACAAAATTCACAAACGATAACTGTAACTTATTATTTTCCCTTAGAACAAGACAAAAACTTGGTTGCAAAATCAGTCACAACGAAAGCTATGCAAATGAAACACCAGTTGTCAATTGGCCGGATTTAAATTCATGGCAATTCAGAGGCTCAAGGATATAGAGAAATATTGATTGGCATAACCCACATATATCTTTCCTTGGTTTTAAAATATCTTAAGTGCATTTATGATAGATTTGGCGACAGTTTCTTTCAGTTTCATAAGAACACAGTTTTGTGATCAAATGGCAAGAACATAAAAACTTGGACAAACAGTACAATACACACATTTATATGCAATTCAGGAAGTTATAGTTTGTTAAGAGTAGGAACAGTGGTATACCCCATAGCATAAATTTGATAATGTAAATTGTCGATGTTAGCAATGAGTAGACACTTTTTAACATATGATGGTAAATTGAAATTTGCATTTCAACATTAAAATTGTGGTATTTTCTGGATATATATGATACCAACATTTCTGGAATAGATTTTCCATCATATCAATTAAAAGCCCAATTATCTAAAGTGTCAAAATATAGAACTACGCTTTCTTCTGGGGCACCACATAAAGGGATGTGGGAACACTGAAATCAAAATGTCTGTAAGAATGCCTACCTGGAAATTTTCCTGCCTTTCTTTCTATTATTCACACCATCATCTTCATCCATCATGGCTTCCAACTGTGCAATGTCATCTTCACAGAGAGGTGCCACAGAAATATCTCGGACGGCACGAAATTGACCACAATTATTCAAATGTTCATTTTCTAAACGGAAGAAGTTCCAAATGAACCTCCTGGAAAAAAATATACAAATGTGTCGATGAAAGTATGTGTTTATAAAAGTCTTTCCATTCCCATTAGAGTGTGTTGCCATTTAACAATCAAAATTGTGATGTACTCAAATGAACTGAGTTAATCAACAAAAACTTTCATAAGTGCTGTGGATCTGTTCATGTTATCAACACTAAAGCAGATTGATCAGTCTGAATAAATTTTGTGAGCACTAAGTCATTTTGAAATAAATTGAATTCTGAGAGTGACATTATAGCCTGGCACAGACCCCCTGGTATGACATCATAGACAGAAACTTAACTCTTGGTATATCATAGCCTGACACTTAACAGTTGATGCGGCATCATCATATAACACTGAACTCTAGATATGACATCATCGTCTGACACTGAATTCTTGGTATGACATCATAGCCTGATACTGAATTCTTGGTATGACATCATAGCCTGATACTGAATTCTTGGTATGACATCATAGCCTGATACTGAATTCTTGGTATGACATCACCACCTGACATTGAATTCTTGGTATGACATCATAGCCTGATACTGAACTCTTAGTATGACATTATCATCTGACACTTACCTGAAGACTTCTAGAGGTGCCAGGATAGTGACTAGTATATCACTATCAAAGTATCCTAACTCTCCCACAGAAACTGTTAATGTCCATGAAAACCGGAGAATGAAGTCTTCTAGTATGGCCACATAGTAATATGCCTGGAAGGAAGAAAACTATTTAGTATATATTCTTACAACTGCGAAGCCCATAATTTCAACAAGCCAACAGAGAGACACTTAAAAAGATCAAGAATACAAAAGTGTGTGATTGCAGTGCATTGAAAATGCACATTCATTCAATCAGCCTGAATAAAGATCGATAGTATAAACTTTGAAAGACCCCAAAAATTGGAAGTATACACAAACAAATAACTGCATGGGTCTTGCCATATATTATAGCATAAACTATATCAACCTCAATAGATTGATAAATGTCAACTTCCCATGATATTTTAGTGTTTTTTTTATATAGAGACAAGTTACTGCAGTTTTAGTTTTAGTTTGTCTCTGTCTTAGCATGTCAAAAGTGATCAAGCCAGAGTAATATTGTGACACAGCTTCACTTTTCACTGGTTGCTCTGTAGCATTTTCTATCTTTCAATCAAGTATGGCCGATTTCTTGACACTGATCTTTCAGCTAAGTTGTGAGAATGAATAACCAAATAAAGGAAGCCTGTTTACGGTGCTAGTAGTACTATACTCCGTTTATTACTCCTACCATGCTTGTGTTGACAACGTGGACACCTTGGTAATTACAATTTAAACAAGTATGCCCTATAACCTGATTACAACCATGAGATTATTCAAATGAAGTCACTAGGTAAATGTACACTCAATAACCTGATTACAACCATGACAACATTATTCAAATGAAGTCATTAATATGTAAATGTACATACACCGCCATGATGAACACAGGAGTTAACACATGAAGCATGTGACAAATGACATATAATTATGTAAATATAACAGACGCAAGTGTTTGATAACAACTTTTGGGGGTGTGGCTTACACAGCCAGTTCTAAATAAAGACACAGTATATAGCATGACAAAATTTACATCTACCAACCTTGTAGGAGTAGACAATTTCTTCTCTGAGTAGTTTATTTTCACCAGCATTGTCATCTAACAAACCCCAGTCCATCTTAATATCCCAAGTAAGTGCATAGGATGAACTAATTACGGCACTGATAATCCACAGGTAAAAATATGGATTGTATTTGGCATGATCATATTGACCTGATACAAAACAACAAATCAAAATATGAAATTATTAATTTTATCAATTTTATATTTTATTGATATTCCAATATCATATTGGTAGTGCCATTTAGTTACCATTTCTATACAGATATGAAAATTATATACAATATGAATGGTATGCCATTATTAATATTAATATTTGAATATCAAATTTGACAGATTTGAGTTATCATGATTGCAAGATTATTTTTTTGGTGATAGAAATGTTTATTATTTTAGGAAGGATCACATTATAGACTCATTTTCCAGGAATTTCCATGAGCAGTTAATATTTTCCACAGCAGTTTTAAGGATACTCGAGATTTGGGAATAGTTTGAATTTATGGGAGTGATTTGAAATTCCAGGATTTCCAATGACTTTCCTAGGGGGTTTAAAATCCATGGACTTACAGAGAATTTCCGGGAAAAGACTGAAATCACAGGAATTTGGTTGGAACAATTTCACTTATCCAGAACTATTCTGGAGTGGTTTCAATATCCAAGACTTTTCAAGGATTTTCCAAGAATGGTTTGAAATTCCAGGAATTTCAAGTACTTTCCAGGAGCGGTTTTAGAAATACCTGGACTTATATTATGGTTTTGTGATAACATACTTCTAGCTAAACAGAATTCTATGCACGTAAAGATAGTTGTCTTACTTTTATATACTGCAGCCAGTGAAGAGAACAGGACCACAAAGAACGTAGTAGAATATTTGCCTGCATTGACTAGATGAGGGAACACCTTCCTGGAGTCGCGATAACGGCGTAAACACTGCGCAAAACGCCACCATGCAGGTAATGATGCTACTACTGATCTGATACCATACGAGTAACTGTAACACTCAACTTCATCTAGAAATTATGAAAATAATTGCAATAATTAGCAAATTATTGAAAGTATGAACATCATTTGATGAGTAGCAATAATAATATTTGACGGAAAGATTCGCCACTGTCGGTTACTCCTTATCCCTCTATTGCTTACAACATAACACACTGACAAGAAACAACCAGATACGCAAATCTTTCAGTCAATTATAACATAATAATTTTCTGGGTTTTTTTGAGACTGTATGGACATTCCTTACCTATATGACATCTACCTTTTGTTCCTTCAGATATAATTGTATAAATATCTCATTACTTTTCAGTCAGACAACCAACAATATATTCACATAAAATTATCAAAACATCAATAATTTGCCATTGTACATGTCAATTAGAGGTCTATTTTATCTATAAGTAGTATAGTAATAAGTTGAAACATAGACGTGGAGTATCTATGGTTGAAATCATGATTCACTGGGGTGCTGATTTTTGGGTGTGGACCCTAAAATCAATTTGACTGGATATATTGCACTAAACTACATGTATGTGTACTGCTACACAAATTTTACCCATAGATGATTCAATACTATTAATGGATGTACAATATTATGAGTAATATCTAATAAAAAGTTAAAAACAGTTTTTGAAATGGTTTCATTTGCAGCGACTTCAGCTTTAAAAGCGTGTATTTTATTTTTATATTTGATACAACCCTATGTTTTCTAGACACATTGTAAATCTTGACCTGCCTTGCATTTTGATATTCTAATATATTTAAAATGTGGTTGGCGCCCTCTAATGTCAGCAATATAAGTTAAACGATTCCAAAATATATGCCTGTTTATACATTGCCGATAATTACAGTTTGTTTGATTGTCTAACTCTATATTGGTTGCCATCCATCTGAGGACTTAAGTTCAATATTTTGTTGTAGATCAAAATAATAACAAACATTTTGTCCTACAAGTCATCCCACACTAAGGGATAGGAGAAACCAAATTTGGTGTCTCAAGAAATTACTGACCATCGGTAATGTCTCAAATTGGCATAGAGGGCGCACTTCTGACATGCATTACAAGTCAACTGATAAATTGTTGGGATTTGCTTTGTTTAAACCATGAACGATATCACAACTTTCCTGGTTGTTATTGAAAGGTTGACAAAGTTTTCTACCATTATAGCCATTCAAATCCAAGGATTTAGTGATCAAACTGAACCAGAGATTGTCAATTTCACCAGGTTGCTCCTCTCCCCATTATACCAAGTTTCGATAACCCAAGAGATAACACTTACAGTCTGAAGGTTTAACAAAGGTAATCTGACCTTGTGCCATTGTAACAATGACGTCAGAGATTACACCAAGACATGGTTTTCATCAATACCGGCTATGTACACTCGATCTAATTCCATAACAAAAGCAGTGGTGTTCTCCTTGAACAGTGTAAACAGGTGAAATTGAGAAATTTCGTACCTCTCTCTCGTCATCAAAACCCAATTTTGAGTCCCACATTACTGCTATTGTATCAGTGGACAGTTGGGATCTCATTCTTTTGTACTGTACCAACTTTCTGCAGTGAATAGGTCTACCAAACTACAGTACTGACTCAACGCAAGGACATATTCAAACATGACTGAATTAACACTAACTAGTGTTCTCTCTCTGAATTTCAATGTAATAAGATATTTTCAGAACCTAGTACCACTTGTGTAGTTACCGGTTGGACATCAAGAAGGGTGTGCCTCCAACCTGATGCAGGTACTTTTGACAAAGTGAACGAACATAATTGTGTTTCGGTGTAGCAGTTATTTTGATTTCATTCTATAGTCGCTTAGAAATGTAATCATCATTAACAATAAGTAGGGTTACTGAGAGATCAAAGAGGGTTTGATACCACCTTGTTAAAAAGAACACTCCAATTATTGTCAAATTGATGACCTTGCTTGTTAAAGCTGCACCGAGGTGCAACTAGCTGGACCACTTTTTGAAACAGTTTTGTTAGATGCAATGATTTACTCATAATATTGTACACCATGAACAGTAATAAATCACCTGTGGGTAAATGTATTTGTGTAGCTGTACACATAATATCATGATAAATTAAATTCCATCAAATTGATTTTTGGGTCTCCACCCAACGATCAGTGACCCAGTGCAATTATGATTTCAACCTATTGTTGTACTATTTCTGGATACAATCAACACCCTAATGAATATGGACAATCATGAATGTCTCATAAATGTCTTTTTAGCAATTTTCTCTGAATATATTGTTGGTGGTTTGATCGAAAAAGTAATATTCTAGTTACAGACACAATCATTCAAAGCCATTGCCTCGATTTCCTTTCACTCACACATTTCAAGTCCCTTGATGTAATGTATACCTGTACCGTTATATAGCTCTTAAATTTGTACATTGACACTATCTTTAAAGTGTAGTACAGTTTACATTACCCTTGGCAGTGTGCCATCTAGTGACAGCCAAGTATGATAAAAACTGGCATTCTTGTGAGTCATCACATAGTAAGAGATAGGAGAACACCAAATTTTGGTGCATCACTAGAAATTGTGTGCATCAAATTGGCTTAGAGGGCACACTGCCCCTTGGCATTACTGTAGTGTATACAATGGTATCAGTGTTATACTTCGTCAACTCCCTGAGGAAGGTCACACTGCTACCCAGCTCTAGGCACTAATGTACAATTATTACCTTAGTAGAGACCTATTAAATGTAATTATAGCAAAATCTCCTTTCTGACTATGCACTTCATGATACTCCCTGGCCCTATGCTTTGTGCAATTATTACCCCTGGTAGAGACCTTGCAATGTAAAACTAAAAGTAAATCTGTTATACTTTGTCAACTCCCACATCAGCTTAATAACTATCATCAATACTTTTTGAAATAAATCCAAACTTACTGTCTGAATGTAACCACTCCACAGAGAATGCATAGAAACATATTAGATATTGTAAATCTAGTAGAACTGTCGCCAAGCTATTCAGCTGATCAGCCAGCCAGAAATCAGCAAACCCCACTGGGAAAAACGGTGCTAGAAATATACGACACTGAAATAGACGATAGTGAAAAATCATTAAATCATTTTGAAAAGTGGATGAGAAAAATTGGTCGAAGGGATGTGACTATTACAGTGAAAGTTAAAAATAATGGTTTCTTGAGGGACAAAATACAATCATAACAGATCATTCAGTTCTCTTGAGTAAAAAAGAAAGGAATGCATTTCTGTCCTCACAGTCATGATCTGTACTGAACTAGCCTTCTATCCATCAATCCATCTATCTAGTCATCTGGAGGACAGGTTCCATAGAGGTTTCTCACAAAACTTCTCCATTGATGTCTGTCCTGCATAATGTTTCCAAGTTCAGCAATAGTTACCCCAAGCTCATAGGCGAGCAGTATTGGGCAATTCAGGTTTGGTCTTTCTGGCTTCCTCTTTCCATGCTTTGGTTGCCAAGTAACCAGATCTTTCAGTACATTTTACATATGGAACAATAAGCACCTTGTCTCCAGTTGATGGTTTCTAATATGATATGTGTTCCCAAGTAAAAGTTTTTTTTTTTTTCATATGTTGCAACTACGCCTGATGGACAAGTAAGTATTGATGGTACTTACCAATATCCTGAGTAGCCAAAATCTAGCTCTGTAATATAAAGTCCTTGTTGGGTTGAGTAAAAATAGCACCATTAAACCCACCAAGGCTAATGGATTAGCAAAGGCTGGAAGATTAACTTTATCACTGAATATGTAAGCCAAGGCACTGAACGCCCACAGTACTCCAAAAAACATAGCTACCTGTAAAGTGTAAATATAGAAAAACTGAATATACGGTACTGACCTAATACTCTGTTCACTGGGTGAAAGCTAGTCAGAATTTTTTTTGGAAATTTTTGAGTTAGGTTTTGCTGAGACCATCCAGTATTTATTTGTGCTTTGTACAGAGAATATACTGTTTGGTAATCTGAACTGTATGGTTATCTGAACTGTTTGGTTATCTGAACTGTTTGGTTATCAAAACTGTTATTTTATCTGAATTGTTTGGTTATCCGAATGACTTGGTTATCCGAACTGTTTGGGTATCTGGAATGCTTGGTTATCTGAACTGTTTGGGTATCTGAATGACTTGGTTATCATAGTTATCTGAAGTGTCTGGCTATGTGAGCTGTTAGATTAAACTACTTGGTTAACTGAAATATTTCATTATGCAGACATTTCGGTTTTCTGAACTGTTTTGCAGAATAGAATAGAATAAAATAAAATAGAATAGAATGGAAATAGCTTTATTGTCCATAGAGTAAACCTAGAAAATCGTTTCTATTTACTCGCGACAAAAAAAATGACATATACAATAATCAAAACAATAATATAAGAAAACAAAGAAAATAACAATGACACTGGCTAAAATTACAGACTTTGTGCAAAGTGATGGTCAGGAAGAAGTAAAAATGCGACAGGTGTATCTAAAATTCTAAAATAAAAGCTCCAAATTTCCAGTAATGTTTCACTAACCTCAAGCAGCTGTTCATAATTTAAATGATTTCTTGGATCTAATTCGAATATAAGTACATGGTTTACACCTGCTTTCCTCCAGCCATAAGTGTTAATACCCAATAAGAATACAGCAAATATGACAAGAAACATTCCCCTGTACATCCGAACTGCAGGCCTCCAATCATGTGCTTGTGTATGAAATATGCCTGGAAGAGACAGATATTTCGAAATAGTTACATGAATATAGTTTTTATATTATCTGACTCAATATCACATAAAATTGACAATGACATTACGAAGTTATTATTTGTTAGTCATGACCACTTTGATGAATAACACAACTGAACTGAGTGTATTTATAATACAACTGAACCCTGACTTGTGAGTGCCCCACTGCAGTGTATTTACAATACAACCGAACCCTGACTAGTGAATGTCCCACTGGTGTGTATTTATAATACAACTGAACCCTGACTTGTGAGTGCCCCACTGCAGTGTACTTATAATACAGTGTATTTACAATACAACCGAACCCTAACTAGTGAATGTCCCACTGCAGTGTATTTACAATACAACCGAACCCTGACTAGTGAATGTCCCACTGGTGTGTATTTATAATACAACTGAACCCTGACTTGTGAGTGCCCCACTGCAGTGTACTTATAATACAGTGTATTTACAATACAACCGAACCCTAACTAGTGAATGTCCCACTGGTGTGTATTTACAATACAACCGAACCCTGACTAGTGAATGTCCCACTGGAATGTACTTATAATACAACCGAACCCTGACTTGTGAGTACCCCACTGCAGTGTACTTATAATACAGTGTATTTACAATACAACCGAACCCTAACTAGTGAATGTCCCACTGGTGTGTATTTACAATACAACCGAACCCTGACTAGTGAATGTCCCACTGGAGTGTACTTATAATACAACCGAACCCTGACTTGTGAATGTCCCACTGGAATGTACTTATAATATACATGTAAATGTACTTGCACTCATGTTTGCAATGTTTTCTGAAAACATTGTGCACAAGTGGAAGTGTCAACATTGGCACTCATTTTTCATGGACTCTGTTCTTATTACATAAGTTTATCTAAATTTCATTACAGTATAGCTATGCATTCACTTGACTTAATGGATATGGATTGATTGTACTCTCATTTGCATGTATGAGAATTCTCTGTACCTGAAATAGAATATTACTGCCTGGGCGCATCATATAAATAATGAACATTCAATTTCTTGGGTGACAGTGACACCATAACTTTCGTGCCACGCACTTCACATACATTAAGGTGCAAGTGAAAAAATTGACCTTCTTGCTCTATTTTGACTCTCTAGCATGAGGTGAAATGCTACTGCAGGTACCAAGAATTCCAATTACCTGTGAGTAACTTTTTGGCAGGTTAGGTCAACACTCAACAGACTTAAAGTGTTCATTTGCTGGCTTTACAAATAATTCATAAGACAAGCAGATGAACAGTTTGACATAGCCTACTAACATATACTGGCAAAATATTACATTTAGGATTCTTGGTCATGTGATAAGAACTATTATTTGTATAATTAACCAAACGATCCAAGTGCTCTCAAACTTGCAAACAATGAGATAGTGCAATGGGCCCTCGTTTACTGATAAGCCCACACTGACTCATGCGGTAAGGCCATCTACATGTACATGTCTAATAGACCCACGTTGTTCAAATTACATGAACTAATTAGTGAACAAGGACGCCACACCTCATCATAATCAAGTTTATTAAATTAACAAAGCTGATGAACAGAGATGTATACAAGAAGTTGATTTTAATGATCTTGAGTTCATACATATGTCGTCGCATCAGTGCAGAAAGGTCATATCTGCTATGCAATTGTATAGGCAGATACGACCTTAAATCACTGACGTGATGATGTATAGCTCACAGCTTATAGCTAGTAGTAGCACTAATATAGTTTCTTTTCAAACGATAATTTCATTGTGAACCAGTTGTTAAAATAAAATTGACAGAGCAACTAAACACATGAAGAATGCACCCTACATTTAATAACAATCAACAAATAAATAATAACATACCTGCTAAAATAACTGTGGCTATCAAAACTACAAATATACCAGAGAAAAAGCCAACTCTGAAGGTAGTCCATGGTGTTTGCTGCAAAAAAACAAAAACAAACACATTATACCATGCATAAGCCAAAAATATGGAATTTATACCCTGGTCATTCTACATCACGTCAACGCATGTCTACGTCACTGGTTCTGCTGTGTTTGAAATATGAGTGAAAGTGTTCAAAATTACTTCCCCCGATTTTTCATTTGATATTACAGGCACTGGTATAATTGTGAAATTCTCCAATATATTTCTTCATTCAGCTGGAAAATACTCATGACCTAAGGGTTTTGTCACTTCAAGTATAGCGACTCGTAGTGACAAGGCCCCCTTAGGTCACTTATATTTTCCCTGGCTGAACAAAAGATTTATATTGGGGAATAACATCTAAAAGTAAATTTAGCAACCTTTAACAAATACAAATCTTTAGGTCTTTTTACACACTTCATACAGTTTGATGATAAATGATTTGTATGTGATACTGATGTCACTTTGGAATCAATCACATGGCAGTCACATGTCTATCACATGAACAATGACATGGCCAATCACATGATAATAGCATGGATATCACACAGTCAATGTTTAATGAATCATGTAGCTGGAATCCTTATCATTTTTGTTAGATGAATGAATGTCATGTAATTTTTACAATAAATTTTACCTTTTTATACATCTGACACATACTGCTGTGCTAGTTCTATGTTTGTCTCACATACCCTTCCAATGTTTGAAGCCTGCAGTTGCAAGTGTATGTTTAGTTTATTTAAAAGTGTGAAGAACAGTTTGAATGTTTTAATTTCAGCAGTATTCTCCTCAGACTCCTTTGCACATTCCAAAATGACTTTTAAAGATGGACAGAAATTCAAGGTAAACTATTTTTCTTTCGTTCTTTTGTCCTGTATTTGTGTGTACATGTTTTTCTTAATGCTATTGCGGTCCTTCGGTTCACATTTATCTTGCAATTACGTTAATACATGTATGTGTCTTAGTGTCTATGTACAAGTACATGTATGTGCCTATGTCTGTGTGTCCACCTCCTTTAACCTCTGTTGACCTCCCAGTCAAAGAAACACCAGACCACACCATGAGTTGTTGGTGAAATGCTTGCCAACACTGTACTGTTTGTTTGCTTCTTATCAGTTTAAATCCAGACACTGATAACAGTAAGTAACTTGTTAAATCTCAATTGATTTCCTATGTCAACACATTTTAGGCCACACAACCTTTGTGTGTGTGTGTGTGTGGTGGGGGGGGGGGAGTAGGTAAGAGTGGACTGATGTTGTATGTTGAAGACACTGTGGAATATATTCAGCACCATATTTGTATGTGATTTGCTGTATGTTTTAATATGATAGCACAAAGTTATACAAATCAAAGAGAATTACCAGATGAATTGTTTTGTTATTTGTGTATAGAATCAAGAGAAATGCTACATGAATGCTTTTGTTATTTGTGTATATGTACATCAACAGATGGCTACTTCATCAGTTCTGATGAACTGGATGAAATCTCTAATTCAATTCCACATCCATTTTTTTTAGACACCTGCCATGTACGTGTACAAGGTATATTCAAATCAGTGTTCGCGGTGACTTACAGGTATATGAGTGACTTACAGGTGAGACACTTGCCATGTACATGTACAAGGTATATTCAAATTATGTTCAAATAATTTCTTATTTCAGAAAGACAATTAGATATTATTCCCCACAATTTTCTTCATTCAGCCAGGAAAATAGGAGTGACTTACAGGGCCTTGATGAGTAGTGACAAATCCCCTTAGGTTACTAGTACATTCTGGCTAAACGAAGGAAAATATTGGGGTCTAATATAATTAAAACTCCTCAATCCTAATTTATGAAAATTTTGGAAAAAATTATGGTGTTTTGGTGCATTTTGACTCATATTTCGAGCACCACAAAACCAGTGACATAGACATGGGTAGTAGTGACATAGAATGACCACATTATAACCCATATTTTCTGTTCAAAGGCAGCAACTTGGCTAATGCATGGTATAAGTAAAGTATATACAACTAAGCAAGCACATGAGCACCGTGTTGTATAGTCTACTATTAGTACCATTGCTTCTTTTGCGGTGACAACTTGATGATATAAATGCATCTCTTATTTTCAAAAATACACCAGCATTCACTCATACTCAAAACAGGTCACATTGATTGGTTGTCAGTGGCAACATGGTATTATACTTGTTACACAATATAAAGCCTATCAAGATTTGTCTGGCCTTTTCTGTCACCTTGATCATCATTTGCTAGTGGAAGAAAATGGAATGAATTGGCTAGGTTAATTGACTAATTCATGCTGTCCTAACCTTGGACCCTTGATGTCCTACTCTACAGTAAAGCCTGGGATCAATGCTGGGGTATAGGTCAAATAGAATCCAACAACCTTCTGAGGTATAGGTCTAATAGAATCCAACAACATTCTGAGGTATAGGTCTAATAGAATCCAACAACCTTCTGAGGTCTAGGTCTAATAGAATCACACAACCTTCTAAGGCATAGGTCTAATAGAATCCAACAACCTTCTGAGGTATAGGTCTAATAGAATCCAACAACATTCTAAGGTATAGGTCTAATAGAATCCAACAACCTTCTGAGGTCTAGGTCTAATTGAATCACACAACCTTCTAAGGCATAGGTCTAATAGAATCCAACAACCTTCTGAGGTATAGGTCTAATAGAATCCAACAACCTTCTGAGGTATAGGTCTAATAGAATCACACAACCTTCTAAGGCATAGGTCTAATAGAATCCAACAACCTTCTAAGGTTTAGGTCTAATAGAATCCAACAACCTTCTGAGGTATAGGTCTAATAGAATCCAACAACCGTATGAGGTATAGGTCTAATAGAATCCAACAACCTTCTGAGGTATAGGTCTAATAGAATCACACAACCTTCTAAGGCATAGGTCTAATAGAATCCAACAACCTTCTAAGGTTTAGGTCTAATAGAATCCAACAACCTTCTGAGGTATAGGTCTAATAGAATCCAACAACCGTATGAGGTACAGGTCTAATAGAATCCAACAACCTTCTGAGGCACAGGTCTAATAGAATCCAACAACAGTCTGGGGTATAGGTATAATAGAATCCAACAACCTTCTGATGTATAGGTCTAATAGAATCCAACAACCTTCTGAGGTTTAGGTCTAATAGAATCCAACAACCATCTGAGGTATAAGTCTAATAGAATCCAACAACCTTCTGAGGTATAGGTCTAATAGAATCCAACAACCTTCTGATGTATAGGTCTAATAGAATCCAACAACCTTCTGAGGTTTAGGTATAATAGAATCCAACAACCTTCTGATGTATAGGTCTAATAGAATCCAACAACCTTCTGAGGTATAGGTCTAATAGAATCCAACAACCTTCTGAGGTCTAGGTCTAATAGAATCCAACAACCTTCTGAGGTCTAGGTCTAATAGAATCCAACAACCGTCTGAGGTATAGGTCTAATAGAATCCAACAACCTTCTGAGGTACAGATCTAATAGAATCCAACAACCTTCTGAGGTACAGGTCTAATAGAATCCAACAACCGTCTGAGGCACAGGTCTAATAGAATCCAACAACCTTCTGAGGTCTAGGTCTAATAGAATCACACAACCTTCTGAGGTATAGGTCTAATAGAATCCAACAACCTTCTGAGGTATAGGTCTAATAGAATCGAACAACCTTCTGAGGTATAGGTCTAACAGAATCCAACAACCTTCTGAGGTATAGGTCTAATAGAATCCAACAACCTTCTGAGGTATAGGTCTAATAGAATCCAACAACCTTCTGAGGTCTACGTCTAATAGAATCGAACAACCTTCTAAGGCATAGGTCGAATAGAATCCAACAACCTTCTAAGGCATAGGTCTAATAGAATCCAACAACCTTCTAAGGTTTAGGTCTAATAGAATCCAACAATCTTCTGAGGTATAGGTCTAATAGAATCCAACAACCTTCTGAGGTATAGGTCTAATAGAATCCAACAACCTTCTGAGGTCTAGGTCTAATAGAATCCAACAACCTTCTGAGGTATAGGTCTAATAGAATCCAACAACCTTCTGAGGTCTAGGCCTAATAGAATCCAACAACCTTCTGAGGTCTAGGTCTAATAGAATCCATCAACCTTCTGAGGTCTAGGTCTAATAGAATCCAACAACCTTCTGAGGTCTAGGTCTAATAGAATACAACAACCTTCTGAGGTCTAAGTCTAATAGAATACAACAATCTTCTGAGGTATAGGTCTAATAGAATACAACAACCTTCTGGGGTCTAGGTCTAATAGAATCCAACAACCTTCTGAGGTATACATGTAGGTCTAATAGAATCCTGCAAACTTCTGAGGTACAGATCTAATAGAATCCAACAACCTTCTGAGGTTTAGGTCTAATAGAATCCAACAACCTTCTGAGGTCTAGGTCTAATAGAATCCAACAACCTTCTGAGGTCTAGGCCTAATAGAATCCAAAAACCTTCTGAGATCTAGGTCTAATAGAATCCAACAACCTTCTGAGGTACAGATATAATAGAATCGAACAACCTTCTGAGGTATAGGCCTAATAGAATCGAACAACCATCTGAGGTACAGGTCTAATAGAATCCAACAACCGTCTGAGGTATAGGTCTAATAGAATCCAACAATCTTCTGAGGTATAGGTCTAATAGAATCCAACAACCTTCTGGGGTCTAGGTCTAATAGAATCCAACAACCTTCTGAGGTATACATGTAGGTCTAATAGAATCCAACAACCTTCTGAGGTATAGGTCTAATAGAATCCAACAACCTTCTGAGGTATAGGTCTAATAGAATCCAACAACCTTCTGAGGTATAGGTCTAATAGAATCCAACAACCTTCTGAGGTATAGGTCTAATAGAATCCAACAACCTTCTGAGGTATAGGTCTAATAGAATCCAACAACCATCTGAGGTATAAGTCTAATAGAATCCAACAACCTTCTGAGGTCTAGGTCTAATAGAATCCAACAACCTTCTGAGGTATAGGTCTAATAGAATCCAACAACCATCTGAGGTTTAGGTCTAATAGAATCCAACAACCGTCTGAGGCACAGGTCTAATAGAATCCAACAACCTTCTGGGGTCTAGGTCTAATAGAATCCAACAACCTTCTGAGGTATAGGTCTAATAGAATCCAACAACCGTTTGAGGTATAGGTCTAATAGAATCCAACAACCTTCTGAGGTCTAGGTCTAATAGAATCCAACAACCTTCTGAGGTACAGGTGATCAAAATCTGGAAAAAAAAATAACTTACCCTTGCTCCAAGTGGTGGTACTCGAAGTTTGCGCATAGCCTTCTGTCGATTTCCCCCTTCAAGTTCACCGATATACAATTGCTGAAACAAGAACACAAAAATGTATAAATGCATTTCTTTACATCAGTGATGCATATTCAGTGTGATTCTGTGAATAAATTCAAACTCAGACAGTCACTGGGCAGCATCCAATTGTAAATGTGTGGATTTTACAAAATACATGTAATTAAATAATATTGCAACAGAAAGAATCTAATAATTCTTTTCATAAATTAAAATAAAGGACTCACATTTTCAAATATTTTCTAAAATCTACAAATGTAAGTTCAACTCCAAGTCTACAGTAGGGCTGATTGACCAAGTCCTAATGGTGTTTTTACTTGGGTCAATATCATCTAAAATCTACAAATGTAAGTTCAAGTCTAATATTAGACAATAGGGCTTGGGACAATGTCATCTAAATTTAATCTACAAATGTAAGTTCAAAGTACCGTAGGGCTGATTGACCAAGTCCTAACAGTATTTTTATTTTTGCCAACATCATCTAAAATCTACAAATGTAAGTTCAAGTCTAGCCTTTAGTTTAAAAGGATAATGAGTACACAGCAATGTTGTGTCTTCATGTACAGAATGGCAATGAACATCACTATTAAACAGATCTACAAAGGGTGTCTATGTGTAACCTGTTTTCATAATCAAAAGGTTTGCTAATAGTTGTATCACCATATCTTCATTACTAGAACATTACTAATGTGTCAATGCTATAATGGTTAGCCCAGTTAGTTAGCATGCAATATCCCACCAATCTTAATATTTACATGTATCACAGCTCAAGATATGCCATGGCAACAAAAGCAGTAAACAAACTGCATGTTGTTGTTGTTGTTGTTGTTGTTGTTGTTGTTGTTGTTGTTGTTTGAACATATTACTCATCAAATGGCATCAACTATAAATAGGACATTATTTTATTCATTCAAACTTTATTGCAGGATCCACTCCCATGTACAAAAACACAGACATAATACAACAATACATACATTAAGAAGTTGAACTACATAAAAAGGGTAAAAATAATGACATTTCAAAAATACATTAAATTCCTATACATTAAAATCATCTTCGAGCTTTAAAAATGAGTGGAAAGAGAATACCGCTGAAATCAATACATTAGAACTATTCTTCACTCTATCAAAAAACTAAACAACAATTTGCATCCGAGAGCTTCAAATTTTGGCACGGTATGTGTAACAAACATAGAGCTAGTCACATGTAAAGCAAATAAGGATGCAAAAAGCAGTGTTAAAGGCAACTCTAAGGTTGTATGCAAACAACCTTCAGTTATGCGTGATGCTTGACAAACATTATGGGGTGAAGTTAAACAACCTTTTTTTGAACGCCCTCGTTTATGATTCTCTAATTCAAAGACTTAGCATTGATCTATTTTTAACAGTAATTTCAGTATGATGAAATTCATGACATGCCAATCCATCATTTCAATGAGGATTTGCTGAAAAACAAGACACATGGCTATTGTTTCAGACTAATTAGGCATTCTGTAAACATTTCGGAAACTTTCCATTTTAACAAACCTATGACATGGTCCTATCCATTGATTAATACAATCTATGCAAATGAAGGAGAACAATGCACAATAGAAAATCCACCACCACTTTTTTGATGACCACAACTGGATCCATGATAATGAAGTTGATTAAGTTTTAATTACATAATCAATAGGGGTGAAGGACCTTGCACAGAGTTTATAACAGCCAGGTAAAGTGATGATGTAGGCCAACTATATTTTCGAGAAAAAAAACACAACAAAACTTTTAACTTATTCTAACTGTGTTTGAACATTACATGGATGTAGATGTTTATTTGGTTGTTTCAAGTGATGAGTAGTGACATTAGACACTATGGTTAATAATATACAATTTAGGTACATTGATAGCATATGTATGTACAGATCAGTGGCCAAGCAAATCACTCTATTAATTACATAATCTTATGTCATAGGTCACAGGGCTCTATTTATAATGTCTGCATGTTGCCTGTCCCATATCTCAGGATGAGTGTTGCTGAGGCCCTACAACACTAGTGCAGGTATAAATCGTAACAATACCATAAACGAACTAGACTACTGCAACATACATTCCCATAATTTTTAGACTATATCAGTTTGACCATATTGACATTTTCTTAACAGATGCAATAAAGATTCTATTCTATTCTATTCATAGAGCACAACCTATCTTGGGCTGTTTCCCTGGCATGCATATTCATACCTTGTACTCATTCAGGGCTTGAAATTAAGTTTTTTCTTTGGTAGTCCTAGTGGGATAAATTAAATTTCAGAAATTGGTAGCCCAAAGATTGTGACCTGTAGTCTCATAATTCCTGAACCGCAAACAGATTTCCTATATTGGAAATGTGTATTATTAAAATACTTTCATGTCTATTAATCTTCCATCTTCATCACATAATCAGTGGTAGCCTGAGTGAGCTACCAGCTGCAAATTATGGTAGCCCCATGACAAGAATTGGTAGTCTGTGGACATGGGACTACTGTTAATTTTGAACCCTGTCATTACTCTTACACAGACCATTTCATTTGAACCACATTTCAACTTAAATAATACAAATATACATAGCTAGCATCACCTATCTTGGGCTGAAACACCGGCACTCATACATGATCAGTGATCACATTTACATAGCTAGCATATACCTATTCTCAGGCTACACCAGTGTTTTGTCTAAGGTTGGGGAACCCCAGTAACAGAAAGGGAGAAAGGGATGAAAATGGCAGTGTTTCCTCATAGAGTCATAGAGTCTATGGTAATTTTGCTTGGGAACCCATGTCAAATGACATAGGAACCTCCACAGATTTTACCTCCTTACCACCCTTTGCAAAAAACACTGAACATTGTACACCCCTGGGACTCTTAGTATTGACTTTGCAAACCATTTCATTTTAGTTAACCAGGCTGAAAAACTGACCTTCATCATAGACCAATTGATTTTCATCCAAAATACAAGTCACTATATCAATAATACAACATTCTGCTTTTAATGAAGAGTCACGTCTTACTTTGCCATAATCAGTTTTGTTTGGTATACCATACTGAATGACAAGATCTTAAAAAATATAATGCAGTTATATAGTCTAGAAACTGTATGTGTGTGCCCATTTTCTACGCACTCTCTCCACTGTATAGTCAAATGGCTTCCTGTATCATGACATTCTGTTCTACTCTTTGCTACTGAAGCGTCGATATATAAACGTGATGACGTTATTACATTCTCACATGACTTACTTTAAAACTGGAGGTTGAGTTTGTGTTTGTGGAAACTGAATGAAGTAATCAATTATAACCAACTGTCAGTGTGTGTGATGGATTACTACTGACATGCCCTGTTCACCCTTTGCCCAGCAGGAGATTTAGCTAGATTTTCAGTTGACTATACATGTACATGGAGAGATTGTAGAAAATAGGCCAACATGTACAATTCTAGACTAGTTTTGATAGCAATCACTTTAATTTAATTGGCAGTTCATTGCCACTATTTTCACTGATGATTTTTATCTACTAAATAAGATATTGGCAAAAGTATAAACTATGTGATATTTTCTTTGTTTTTTTTATATTTTCCAACACTGCAAATTCTAACCCTGGCAAATCATGTGACAATCTTTGAAAATGAATTTCTCTAGGAAATAGTATTCCACAGAAAACCTACTGAATAGAAGGATATGGGGGGGGGGGGGGGCATGGTGAAAAATAGCAAACATGGGTTTCTAAAATTCTATCATTTGCACTTCTAAAATATCATTATATTATTTGTTTTGTTTCCTGCACAAAAACAGTTTTACACTAATTATTTTAAATCATTTCTCACTATATTATTTTTTTACGTCTGAAATCAGGGTTCCAAGGGTTTAGAATGGAGATAAAACATAATGGAAAACCCTTGGTGATTTCAAATGCATTGTCTTTTTCTGTAGTGGAAATAACATGCCCTGAAAAGAGAGTATTGGATTTAGGCAATTACCCCTCTCTTGGAAAAATGCTTTGTCATTTGGACTTGGCCTTGTCTGACCACAGCAAAATAAACACCTTTATGTACATAAGTTCACTGTTATGTAAATTACAACCGTTGGCAAGAATCAGCTGATCACCTCACTGACCACATATTGTCACGGCTGCTGTGTGTGTATGTGTGCCCGATTCCTATACAAGTTAGAACCTGGCAGATTTAAGATAACAGTTCAAAGCTATCATTAGCTATCTATAATCGTGGATCTTTTATTATCAATAATAGATCCATGCTATAATTTAGGTGATAGCGACTACAGTAGAACAGACAGCAGTCACTCAAAAAGTCTCATCTAAACATACCCTTATCAACACTATGCTAATCCTCTTTTCGTCGGTGGGGGGGGGGGGGGGATTTTTTACCCAAACTAAAAATTGGGGAAAACAGGACTAAAAACTGACTCCTTTTCTATGAAAACAGCAAGAACTTTCTTTACGAAAATTTTTCATAAAAATATAACAGTTGTGAGGACAAGAATATGCAAATGATGTTGATGTGATTGACATCTTGGATGAAATGTCCTGAGTTGATTGACACAAAGACAGGTTGTGACTGACAGGTTGACTGATAGTATGAGGTATTTTGTACACAGTAGCAAGATAGGGCAAGATTTGGGGCTTGATTGTCAGACATATTTGTCAGTCTGCTCTTCAAAGTGACATGAAAAGGTTATCATTTCTCATCAGAAACATTCTTGACCTGAACAGTTCTGTCGTCTGCTTGTCAACATTTGTAAAGAATTCCCAAATTCTTTCACTATTTATCTACATCATTTCTAGCAACATGCAAGTAATGGTCACGATAAAATTTTTATCAATAGTCAAAATTTGACTTCCACAATTTATACATACACTCAACAAGCAAAATTTGTTCATTTTAATGTCACAATCCTCATTCTCACAAATAGCAGCTTATTTTACTTGTGTGACCTGTGTGCCATCTAAGCCAATTTGATAAGCCACTGATGCATGCAATTTCTATGACTGCACCAAAATTTGGTGTTCCCTATCTCTTACTCTGTGGCAACCAATGTGCTCTCTAAGCCAATTTAACATACCACTAACGCACACAATTTCTAGTGATGCACCAAAATTTGGTGTTCCCCTATCTCTTACTATGTGATGACTCACAAGAAATGCCAGTGTTCATTTTGACTCACAACAATAAAATTTGGCTATCATTAGAGGGCACACTGTATGTGAGTGACACATCAAAAATCAAGGATGCATCTTGGACGGTGCTGTCAAAAGAGACTGTGGTTTACAGCAACAACAATCCCTTAATACAAGATGTAGGAAAGGAATATAAGATCAGGAATACTAAGGAATAGTACTGACCAACCAGTATACCTTTGAGACTGGGGAGAACCCTGACATAGGTTTTCTCTCTTTAGACATTTCTAAATATACATATAATAGGCCATTCTAGACTGCAACAGGAAATTGAGAATACAGCGCCCTCATTCAAATTGGGGTATCATCACCTCATAGTACCGTTTCTTGTTCCTTGGTATTCTGTAGAAGTGTAAATCAGGGATGTTTTTCATATTGTTCAGACATCAAGGAAAGCAGCAGTGCTCTATGATTAGGTACACACTGACAGGAAGTAGAGCGTCACCATGGCAAATTTTGGAAAGGCCATTTATGATCACATGAACAGCACAAAATATACACAAATGTATCAAGTGTATTCTTAAATGTAACATTGCATATTTTTTAATCAACAAGAAAACATCCATCCATTCTCACCTCTGTTTCTCCGATAAGATTATCAATTTGTTTACTAGTGAAGAAGGGAGCAGCTTCCACCTTGGTTTTTCTAAACTCTGTACCTCTCTCTGTTTCCAAAAGTTTGTCATGTTTCTTCAAGATTTTCCTAAACCCAGTAAAATTCAAATTCTGCAACAAAAAATGTATTGAAATTAAAAAAAAAAAAAAAATAAAGTAATTCTCTCTCAATTCAAAGAATAATGTGACAGGATGATGCGTTATGAGTGATGTGATAAGTTTTTGCTAAGGTCTGGGAACATCGGTAACAGAGACGGAAATCTGGTAAAATTTACACAGATTACCATATCTCAGTCATACTGGTATTATGTGGAGAATCCCAGTACTGCCCTGAAGTTGAAGCTGACTTTATACATTTTTGGATGTCAGTTTTGTTTTAGATTAAAACTTTCAGGACACTATTAAAGTCTGTGGTGGTCATTTTACCACCAAGAGTTGAATTTAGATACAGTTCATGCAAGGACATTATTATTGTTTTTGCTTTGATTATTTTGTTTAATCAATTGTAGTTTGGGCTACAAACTTGACTAGTTTGTTTCAAACTATTTTTGTGGTCCAGCCATGAACTCTGTATTCATCCATCAGTTTATGTATAATATTTATTCCACTGTCTTTTTTACTTTCTCTCTTGTTATGTTGATATGATTTTGAGTTTGTGGCAAATAAAATACTAATAACATCACATCCACACATGACTTACTTTCAAACTGCTGGATGTAAACAAACATATCAAAGTCAGTTACTAGCACCAGTCAATATGTGATGGATTACTACTAATATGCACTGTTGTTAACTTCTATGTATGATGTCTAGCTAGATTTGTATCTAAAAATTTGATTTCCCTACCTGTTAGTAATAATCGCTAGGTTCAAAAGTCAACATAAACTCACCTGGTAATTTTGCAGCAAAATAAGACTGAGGTAAAATTCACTAAAAGCCAGCTTCAAGTCATTAATTTTCCTGGTGTGGGACCGGACTATTTTATTTCGCTGGTCATTATTGTAAATATCTGGTAGGACAAAGATTGAACTTTTTCTTCTCCTAATAACATCTGATATATTATGTCTTGTTTCATGTGACCCAGACTGTCGCAACTCATCTTGAAGATTGGCAAATTTCCGAGTCGCTTCAGCTAGTTTTTCTAAAAGAAAAAAATATATAAAAATTTAAGAACCAAGAAAAATTGAAAACAGGATATTGTACATGGTGATTTGTTATCAGTATGTTTACTAAGGTTTTGGACAGAGAAAAGAAATATGGTAACCTTGCATATACATTTTGTATTTTAATGCAATGTATGTGCCTAGCCTCTGCCATTTGTTTCTGAATGACTTAAGTCCTTGGGCAAGATTTGAACTATGATTGTGCACCAGACAACCAAGCTGTATAATTGGGGACCTGG
Organism: Glandiceps talaboti; assembly: GCF_964340395.1. NCBI lineage: Eukaryota > Metazoa > Hemichordata > Enteropneusta > Spengelidae > Glandiceps > Glandiceps talaboti. Next base: position 12,617,548 of record NC_135558.1, on the reverse strand, counting down.
TAGGATAAAGGCTGCAATGTGAATGATTTAATTATATGCGCTTACAGCAGCTTCAATGGATTGTATGCTCCCCACGGAGTTAAAGGAAGTATAAAAGGTGTTGTGCTTCTATAGATCTGTGCTAGGGGTAATAATTGTAAGGCACTTTCAGCACAGTGTTGGCAGGGCTATATGAAAACCGACATTATTTAGTGGTGGTAGTAGTAGTAGTAGTAGTAGTAGTAGTAGTAGTAGTAGTAGTAGTAGTATAACTTTTTGGAAGGGAATCCTAGTACAGCGGGGGAAATCTGCTAAAACTTGTATACTGGTATCTTCATACTATAATTTTTTGGAAAAAACAACTGGGAACTCAGGTAAACTTTAACAACTTACAAACCATTCACTAAAGTGGTCACATGAATTTGGTATTTATTTAATTTATAAAACAATTTTATCATGGCGCCCTACTTGAAAAATCAATGTGCAACAACATGTGTAATTCCTATCAGATGTACAGTTATTACAGCTTAGAAGAACAATTTTTTTATATTGTCTTTTTAAGTTGATGTCAGTTTCTGCATCCACTATTTCTCATGAGAGTTTAACAATTTGTTTGCGATTTTATTATTTTTTTCTCGAATACGTAAAAAATGCTTAGGGTCAGCAGTAAAAAACTAGGTGGGGTTAGGTAACCGGAACCAACCAAATATTTTTTAGGCCTTATATGAAATCTATGAAACACAATAAACGGCTGCACCAGAATTTCATCCCTCGATATATTATATATTAACACCACTGAGGTCAACACACTTTTCCATATCTGTCTTTCAAATTTCTTTATCATTTCATTAGTCAATGGACTCATATGACTAATATGGGTATGTAAGGGCACCTAAAACATTAAACTGAGACCATGAACTGAGTCTCAGTTTTCAAAAATTAGTCATCTGAGACCAGTCTCAGTTTGCCAGTCTCAGAAGGCAAAAAATCACTATCTGAGACCAGTCTCAGTTTGCCAGTCTCAGAAGGCAAAAAATCACTATCTGAGACCAGTCTCAGTTTGCCAGTCTCAGAAGGCAAAAAATTACTATCTGAGACCAGTCTCAGTTTGCCAGTCTCAGAAGGCAAAAAATCACTATGAGACCAGTCTCAGTTTGCCACTCTCAGAAGACAAAAAATCACTATCTGAGACCAGTCTCAGTTTGCCAGTCTCAGAAGGCAAAAAATAGCCATCTGAGACCAGTCTCAGTTTGCCAGTCTCAGAAGGCAAAAAACTGCCACCTGAGACCAGTCTCAGTTTGCCAGTCTCAGAAGGCAAAAAAAAAGTCTACCTGAGAATAGTCTCAGTTCACAAAAAAATTGAGATCTGAGATTATACTATTGAGACCATTGTGAACACTGAAGACTTTACTAAAGATTGTAAATACAACAAACATTACTAGCACAGCATAGATGCATCCCTAATACATCCATGCTAGTGGTAGCAAAATAAGTTTAATGGAGACAGTGACATGTTACATTTGTCACATTAGATTAGTGTACTTTTTTGTCCACCCCTACAGCCTTTCATGAGGTGAATGACTTCTTTTCTCCACTTTTGGAGTTCCTCAAACTTAGAACAATCACATAGAAGTATCAAATTGTCCTTTAATGAACTTTTGAATGAGGTCACCTGCATGTACCACCCTTTATTACCAAGGTCCATCTGTGACTGTCCTCTTGGTGACTACTTGAAATGATTGACAGTTTACAATGGTACAATTTGTGAAAATTCAAAAATTACATAATTAATGACATTTTAATGTTACATACTTGACTCTAGAGTACCAACACAACAGCTGGGGTGGGAGTGGGGGGTTAGCAAGAACACATATCTCTAGTCTGTACACAGAATTTCACATTAATTCTGCACAACTGTTGTGTTCTGCCAAAGTGACTATACTACGACACCTTCATATATACTATAGTTTGCATTCAGAAAACTGAGGCTTATTGCACGGAAATGCACTTTTTTAGTTACATTTTCTGATTCTACAATGATCTACACTAGATTTGTACACTTTCAAGGGCATGCCAAAATATGTATCCATTGTTCTGTAAATTTCATGTAAATAAGTGCCTATTGTATTCATAAACTCTTGGTGGGATTTGATGATTCTTTAGAGCAAATACTAGTTTTCACAAAAAATGAAATCAAATGAATTAACAAATTGTCACCAAATATACAATTGTCACCAGAATATACACCTAGTCCAACTTATTGCCTAACTTCTGAGAATAACCCCTGTTACAGATATGATAAATCAATATTGACAGGCCTTGGTGCCCTTAAAGATAAATAACCCCTCAAGGTCACTTTTCTATGTATAACAATGTCTCAGTTTGAATGGAGTGTCAGCATTTTTTTTTCTATTTCCTTCAAAAACTTACCTGAAAAAAATGTGTTGATTTTGGCTAATTCCTTATCACAATATTGGAAAAACTTTTCTTCAAACCTTGCAAAGTGTCTGTTGACCAAGGATTCACCGCAAACTTTGGGAAAAGAGAGAAATAACATAATAAATTTGTCTGGAGACATTTTTTATTCGCTAAAATATTAAAGTTTACAAGATTTTCTGAGCTTTAACTCCTCTGGTATTTCTCCTGTCATGTTCATTTATTTTCTTGTATGTTTTTGTCCCTGAAAATTTACTTTCTGCTACTACTAGTACTGAACTAGCTAACATATACAAATATACATATTTCATTTTTCCAGAAATGCATAAACTAAACTTCGGTGAAATTCTGGAAGAGCTGCAACTGATCTGATTTGGTTCAAAGCATCTCAAAACATTGATAATGGCCATAATCTATGAACAATCGGACAATCCATATATTATATGCCAATACTGTGAATACTGTTTGTAATTTATATATTTTTTCCCTAAAAACCCTGCAAAACTTCATTTAAATTTCTTACAAATATTCAATGAACATATTTGAGTTAAACGTTGGCATGTTACCAAAGTTTAGTTTGATCAATTGGCGGCATGTGATCTCACCAATTAATCATTCCTTGTGATGATAACTGTTCATCATGCATGACGCAATTTGATTATCTGCTGACGTTAACTTACTGGCCTATAAAAAAAGTTCACATGGCCTGAAGGTCTTTGTAAACATTTCCACACAAACATGAATTCTTTAGAATATTCAAACAAAAGTCAAAAATAATATTGAAGCCGGACAGTTCAGAGTCCATACATATTATTCTGTATATGAAAGTAAACAAAATGTCGCCTGTTTTTGAAAATTTTCAATTTCAAAGATAAATATTATTAAAATGAAACAGATGTAAAATGGTTAACGTGGGTTAAATTCACAGTATTTACCATATGTATCTAATTTTAACGGAATTTGATAAAAAATCTTGACTTGGTCGATGCAAATGGACCCTGTGATATGACACAAAATCTAACACAAGGTGGTACATTTTTCTATTAAATGTTTTGTGTAGCTTTCAGGTCATGATTTTTTTATATACAGATTGTACTGAAAAGGGGGAAATGTATGTTTTATTTATGTTATTTCATCAACGAATCGTGGACCTTTGTGTTAGTTCTTTCAACTTTAATTTTCAACCGTCTGCTGAAATGTTTGTCGTGTAGCGAGGTACACCATGGCCTATGGGTACACTACACGGCAACTGTAAGTTAATAGTACCGAAATCACAATATTTGTCAGTAGTCATAGCGGACATACCTTCTACCGCTGGTGCTCTTTCAATTACTTGATACAACATTGATTTCATATTCTAAAAGGAAAAGGTACAGAATAAAAATATATTAATACACGGTTTCGGCAAACAGGTTTGTTTGTTTACGCTCCAGTCAGCTGTAGTCTAATTAGTGTTACTTTTTCGGTCAACGAAAAACTTGTCGGTCAGCTAATACTGGTCAAATTTATACTTACCTCGTATTGTACGTACTGCTTGCGCCATTCTGGTGTTATATGCGCAGACAGATGTTCTGTGAACTTCATATTTCTAGGTTATCTTCGAACCGAGGATCATTATTCGAATACGAAGAGTGAAAGACGAAATGGTTTATGGCTTGAAGTGAGACGATACTTCGACTGCTAGCTGAGCCGCCATGTTGTGTTTGATGGTGTGGCGAGAACGCCCTCAACGTTTGTTTGACAATGCGACGACTCGGCTGATTCATTATTGTGAATGATAAACAAAAGAGGGGATAAAAAAGCTATAGAATAGAAAGAATTTCAAGTGGTTCCTTTTGTTTGAAACTATTATGCACGGTTTGATATTTGCATAGTCAAATCTTACTGGTTTTAACTCTATATCATTTTCTCTTATTTATGTCGAGAGAATTCAATATTTTAAAGATTCCATAATTCAATTATTGTATTGTAAGCCTATTAAAGCAGATCTGAAACAATATCCAACAATTAAATTGCATAGAGAAGAAAATTAGGAAAGTGATACACAGAAAAAAAATCAATAGTATGCCAGCTCAAAGATTACATATCAAAGTATTTCTGAATTTATTTTTGACCTCAGAGTTGAATTTGTTATGTACTAGTATGTATCGTATACAATGTATGAAATGCATTTTGTTTATAATTTCCATTTAAATCACAGACAAGTAAGAAATAGTTTCTTACTTGTCTGTACATGTGTTTAAATGTGCTGCACTTAGATAGACATGCCAGCACCAATGTTTTAATGTAATTTGATAATGTCTGCATGGTGGTACGTTAGTTCATTTCATTTAGACAAATTTCACAAGAGTCTGTATTCATTCAATCTTGCTATCTTAAACTGTAGCATGTGCTGTGTCTTACTGGTTTCTGCATGGTTGTATCAAACAGCCAGTGAACACTAACCTGCAATGCACTGTAATTTACACGCTGAAGTCACACATGACAATATTATGTAGAGTATAACTCCCTATATAAAGCTCAGTAACCCCTTCCACCCAACAAATACATCAAACAGTTCAACAATAATGCATAAGTAATTCATTCCAACAAAATCAAATACATGTACTTAATAGGCATCACTGATGAAGGGAAGGGAATCTCTATAAATATATGTTTCTTCTGGTGTCTACAAATCTACTGTTTAACTTTTAGAAAAATTGCAGGAAAGTACGAAAAGTGAGTTTCAAAATGTTCCTGGCTAGGCCCTAAAAAGAGAAAAGAATTGTTTCTGGTCAGGACATTTTGATGCAATTTTTTTTTTGAATTCTCAATAAATGTCACTAAATCTACTATATATGGCAGTTTACTGTTCTCTTTATTTAGTACTTAAGAGCAAGTGTGTATGTGGGTCAGTATGTCATTTGCTTGTTCATAATTGGCTCTGCAGTTATCTTCACTGAAGTAGGGAGGGTTATTTTTGTGTTTACCCCAGCTCTGCAGACTGCATGGGCTGGACAAACAGGGAAAAAAAAGGACCAACACGAGCTTATTTTAGTGATGCCCACGCTGACAAGAAACAATTCTCTCTCCTTTGTTTGGCCTTATTTTTTTGTTATAGTGAAAAGTCTTGTATGACCTTTGACCTCTGGTGCTTGGCAGTATAAAAGGTTCATATACCAAGAAAATCAAAGACTGGAGTCTCAATATTAATAGTTGCATCATCTTTATTTCACATTTTAAAAAAATTCTGTATAAATCTATAAACATATTGTAATGCAAAAATATAAAGAACTTAGAAACATTACTATCAAAATTCAATCATTCCTATAAGGTACATAGAATTTTTTGTTTTTGATATTAAATATTTTTTTTATCTTTGGCATTAATTACAAGAAAATTAGTTAGAGATTACCAGTATACAGGAATACAACAAAGATTATGGCTTTGGATTTTTAAAAAAACAAATTAAGATACACTAGAAACATACACAAAAGTATAAAATATGCAAATACAGGTTACAAATATGAATTGATTAATGGGAAAAATATTACAATATGAGAGAGAGAGAGAGAGAGAGAGAGAGAGAGAGAGAGAGAGAGAGAGAGAGAGAGAGAGAGAGAGAGAGAGAGAGAGAGAGAGAGAGAGAGAGTGTGTGTGTGTGTGTGTGTGTGTGTGTACAGGTGAAAGGTTAGTGAAAGGAGAAAGCAGGAAGAAGAGATGGAGGTTACATGACACAAAATTTTGAGTTTCAGGCAGTTTCTTCATTCACCATTAGATTGCTTTTACTGTGAAAATTTACTGACAACATTTCTTTTATTTATCTGAATATTAAGTAGCACATTATGTTAACTTACAACAAGTTGTGATTAGTTTATACAAAGATACACCTACTTTTGGACTTTAAGTAATCTACCAAATTTATCCAATTCATAATAAGATTTTGGGTGGGTGGGTGGGTGGGTGGGTATGTGTGTTTGGGGTTGTATAATTAGGCTACGGAGTGTGTTAGAGGTTGTCTGGACAGTGAGGGGTTGTGTTTAGCTTGTTGGGTGGGACAAGTGTTAGATTATTTGATGGGTTATGCACCATGGTAGGCATGTGTAAGGGGCTATCTGGAGAGTGGGTTGATGTGTTTAGATTATTGGGTTGGATGGGTGTTTTTTTTGATGGGTCATGCACCAATGGTAGGGTATGTTAGTGGGTTTGATGGGTGTGTTTTTTTGATGGGTTATGCACCCATGGTAGGGTGTGTTAGGGGTTATCTGGACAGTTAGAATATTGGGTTGAATGGGTGTTTTTTTTAATGTTGTTTGATGGGTTATGCATCCATGATGGGTTGCTGCATTTAGGTTGTTGGGTGGGCTGGGTGTTTTTTTTCAGTCACTTTGACACATAGGTGTGAATGCTGAGGGCTGGGGAATGGTTAAGTGTGTTAAGGGTTGCTGGACTAGGCAATATGTTACTGGTTATTTAAACAAATTGGTTGGCGTGTTCAGTTATGGTTGAGAGGGAAGAAACAAAAAAGGGTAGTCTTAAACTTTAAAGAATGTCAGTGTAGATCACAAAAATGCCAAAAAACCCATCATTTCTATTTGTCTACTTACTTAGGTTGAAATAGTAATTAAGCTTTAGTATATAGAAAGCCAGATACTTCCTGAGTAAGTAACATGGTATGTCAATAATCACAAACAAAATACATCTGTGGAAAATTTTATATTCAAATAAAAAAATTGTCAGCGAAAAATTGGTAATTTTGCTTGGCTATTATAATTTGGGGGTAACATACTGAGAATTTTAAATGTAACACCAAGTTAATTGATTTCGATACACTGAAAAAGATACATTAGACAAAGAAACTTATAGTACATTCATTTTTTGACAAAACCTCTACAATGACAACTGGTACATTTTATATTACAACTTGAATGATCTATGATCTCTATTCTATTATTCTTTTGTACAAAAAATCATCGTCAGGGGAAAAGACTTGCATATGAAACTTACGTTGTACAAAATTGGTCAAAGGTCATCAAAGGGTAAAAGGGTCAATAGTACAGACTCCAAATTTCAACTAGCTACTTTACAACAAAACACATTGACTACACTTATCATGAATACAACTTTTATAATCATATTGATCAGTGATTGCAATGTAGTGACAATTTCAAAAGTACACAGTTACCATGGCAATCTGAGTCAAAATAACATTAAAGGGGATCAAAGCCGAGGCCAATTTCATCTCTGCTGCTTTAGTTTATGTCCAGTTAGTCAAGAAAAGTTGCTTTCACCATGTCTGCATCACACAACTTCCTTAAAAATCAGAGAAACAGAATTCAAAGTAGCCATGAGCTGACCCATTGTACACTGGGGCAGGGAATTCTGGGTATGCAAATAAGTGAGGTGCTAATTATACATGCTTAAATCACCATGAACTTGAGTATCAGTATCTATCATTTCTACCTTACTGTCGTTTGGCGGCTACCTCCTTTCCATACGGATTAGGTAGAAACAATAGACAGACTGAGTGATATGGGCACTTAGTGACGTAAACACAAGTAATTAAGCACCTCTGTTGTTTGCTTACCCAGAATTCCCTACCCAAATGTCTAGCAGGTCTGTTCAAGGCTGATTTAAATAATTTTATTTATCTCATTTTTAGTGAAGTTGTGCAATACAGAAAGTAACCTTTCATGACTCACTGAACATCAACTAAAGCAGCTAGGATGAAATCACCCTTACCGTTATCCCCCTTTATGGTACCTAGTCACTTGCTGTTTACATAAATAACTTTAAGATATCGTACTCAAAGTTTGTACACAAATTAAATTATTTCCATTTTTTAAGTTGTTAAATTTTTTTTTTTTTTGCAATCAACAAATCTTACTTTCTTATACTATTTTGGAGTACATATCTTTTGAACATTCTGCCATGTGATTTCCCACAGCAGAAAGTTCAGATGTTAGGCAATGTGAAATTTTTCAATATCTTTTCCAACATCATTTCATATATTAATTTTTCGGAAGATTTTCATTGTTGCAAGCCAGGGCACATTTTGCAACTGGTGCAATGAAAAATGGCACAATTGAAAATTACAAGGTATCCATAATCCTGGACAGTGCTGTCGAGGTGCCTGCGACTTTACAACAATGGATGACTAAAACACAAGGAGTAAATTGAATTGAATCTTTCAAAGATTGCAAAAGCGTGGTTGATATTCAAAACTTTTAAGGTCTTTCGATGCATGTATGAATTGTATGTCTAACTGTAAGAAACTTAGTTAGGCTGTCCAACTGTATGAAACAGATCCTGTCCAACAGACTACATGGATTCCATCTAGTATGGCTGTCCAACTGTCAGAAACCGATCCTGGCCGACAGACTACATGGATTTCATCTAGTATGGCTGTCCAACTGTCAGAAACCGATCCTGTCCAACAGACTACATGGATTTCATCTAGTATGGCTGTCTAACTGTAAGAAACTGATCCTGTCCAACAGACTACATGGATTTCATCTAGTATGGCTGTCCAACTGTCAGAAACCGATCCTGGCCGACAGACTACATGGATTTCATCTAGTATGGCTGTCCAACTGTAAGAAACTGATCCTGTCCAACAGACTACATGGATTTCATCTAGTATGGCTGTCTAACTGTAAGAAACTGATCCTGTCCAACAGACTACATGGATTCTATCTATAATGACTGTCTAACTGTAAGAAATCGATCCTGTCCAGCAGACTTCATGAATTCCAATTAATTTGGCACAACACATTAAACACCAAATACTACAGTACAACGTTAAAATGTATACTTCTTTCGTTATTTTTTGCAAACATTTTATGTTTTCTTTGCATTCAGGTGACATCATAAACATTTGATGTCCTTCCTTGTTTCATTTGAAAAGAATAAGAGAATGAGGTAATATGGATTCCATGTGGAAGTTGATCCCAGTCAGTAACTATTGAGAAAACAGTACCAATATATTGCATGTATCTCTAAGTTTCCCAAAACACAAGGCTTCATGTATTTCTGTTTCAACAACTATAAAAATGTGGGGATATTAAAACTGGAGTGTTGATCCAAAACTTCTATCATAAATAGTGATTTCTACTTTGAGACGATAAACATATCCATAGACTTCCTGTTCTACAGGAAGTTATGACATTCACTGTACTGAGCTGTGTAAGCGTCCTGGGTACTTTGATTGTAGATGGGGGTGGGCTCCAATTTATGCACCCCTCCCCCTGAAGTGGTCAAAACTTAGGCTAACAGGTTTACATTATCTACAAAAAGCACTTGGCCCTGCAAGGGTGCTAACATGGTCCAGCCTGATATGCCAATTACCAACAGGATGACATCAAAACATTTACTTAACTTTAAAAAGTAAATATTTATGTACACAACAACAACAAAAAACCAAAAAGTTAGACTAGGTCTATTAGCGTATGGACAAAACTTTACATAGATTATGGGAGACACAGTAAACTTGTTTCTCCATAGTTGGTGAAATCCACAAATTGTTCAAGTCAAGTGATCATTTCTGTATATTTATGGGGAAGCCACTTGAGTTCTGCCATTTTATAAAAAGTGTCTGTAGTATCTACTTTTTCATTGGGATATGTTAGTGATTTCTCTCATCTTGTTGAAGTGCTAGCGAATTCCACCATTCAGATGAGCTTCTTTTGCCGTTACCCGAACACTTTCCAACTGTTCATCTATCCTGCGTCTTCTTTCTTCGTTGACACGAAGTCTGTCCTGTAGGTGTGCCATGCTGAGAAGAGAATACAAAGAATGTGGATTATGAAACATTCATATTTTGTTTTACAGACAAAGAAATCAACTTAATTTTTTAAGCTGTACTTAATTCTATGTGTCTCATTGGAACAGTTTAAAAATAAAAAGGAATGCGGGTAACATTTTAAAAGAAACTGTCCACACATAAATACTACAGACTGTTTGCAATAGGCAAAAAATTAGCTTCATTTTGACAACTGACCAACAAGGTCAATGCCAATGTCAAAGGTCAATGTCTTAAAAGAAAGCTTGTACCTGATAGGGGGGGGGGGGGGTTATAGACACTTGAATGAAGTATCTATGTATATTACAGTTTTTGAGTTATGATGTACATATGTCATATGACAGGGTCATCTTTGTGCTAGGTTTGAAAGAGATCGGATATTGTATGTCTGAAAAATGACGTGTTACGGACGAACAGACGGGTGGATGGATGGATGGACAGATGCATGCACTCACATACGGAGCCCGTTGTAATAGTCCCCTTAAAAATTACTTGGAACTTCAAGCTAACCCCCATTTAAATAAAAAATCAAAAGTAGTACTGACTCAGTACTACATAATTTTGAAAGAACCTATTTAGTTTGAAGGAAAGGGGGGGGGGGGCGTTATGAGACATTGTGCTTGGTACATCTTGGAAATGTGTAAGAGGTATATAGCTGGACTTACTATTCCTCAGGTGTCATGCTTGATACAGGAGATGTTGATTTCAGCGTAGATGTTGGAATTGCTAGCCTGGGTTGATCTAAGCGATCCTGTGGTGACTTAATAGGAGAACCTGATGACCTGTCTAAACTACTTGCTCTAAGTCCTGTAGTGGAAAAATAAAACAAAAGTGTATGTCAAAACCATGTTCACAATTACACTGATGCAGAACTGATTGTCAAATGATGTTTCTCATGTAAGAGGCATTTTTGTTTGCTCAATCAATCACATGTTAAGGTTGTTGAACGGGCTAGATGACTGGTTTAATTTTATCAATAAAAATAAGTCCAACCACTTCAATAAATGTATGTGGACATACTTGAATAAATATCTGTCAAGGGTTTTACAAATTATGTATCTCAAAATTATGCACACATAAGCCATGGTTTTGAATTCTGTTTTAACCCTGGCATTTCCATGCAGTTTCTTATGCAAAATGTTTAGATTCATTCTGCAGTGGTGCACATGTTGCTTTTTAAAATAGTTTTCACTGTAAGAATCTGTGGTAGTCAATGGTATGTACAATGGTACATACTTAAAAAATTGCTCTGTACATGAGAACTAAATAAAGATGGAAATAAATGGGTAACATCAAAGATCAAACTAGTTTGATGACAATAATGCATGTAGCAATAAACATCACAAGTTCTGTGAAGCACACCTGAATGTCATATTAGTAAAATGAGAAAGACAAAAGATTGTATAATTTGGCCACTAGGGGTGCTATTCAGCAGAGGCTTCTGTATCTTGTATTTGCATGTCGGATGTATAACATATCCTTTATTCAACTCACCTGGGGTGACTACATCTTCCTGATATAGCTGTGGTTGTGAACTTGCTCTGTAAAGTCCACTACCTGTACGCATTGGTGATCTTGAAGGCATCTCAGGTGACCTGTACCTATCAGGTGACAAGGACCTTGTGGGTGGCTTGGCTGGTGAACTGGGCACAGAATGGGAGAGAAAGGGAGTCCTACCCCGTTCATAGGCATCCCTAGTTCCGACAAACATTGGTACTTCAGGATTTTGGCTTGGAGGTGAATATCTACTAGGTGTCGTGGGTACAGATGAAACAAATTCCTGATTGGCTTGCTGTAGCATACTTTGAAATGACCCCGGGTGTCTGGATTCACTGTCTTGTCTGCTCTGTGTGGGTGATTGTTTGGGGGCATATAAATCACTTGCTCTGACTTCTGTTCCTGGAGCTCTGCTGATGTAGGTGTTCGGCGGATTGTAGTACCCTCTAGTTGTGTTAACCGTTCCAGCTTCACTTTGCAGATCATCTATACCCGACATATTCAGAGTTGACTGCTCAGCTAGGGAAAAGTCAGAGGTGCTACGTCGAAGGTTAGTACGAGATCCAGGCATGACTGGGAATGTTGGACCTAATGGTGGCAACAATGGTGGCATGCTATATGCTAAATGTCCATTTGTTGCTGGGTGTTGATGAGTGGATGCTGACGGAGTCCATTCACGATTCCGAACTCCAAATGTAGCTCTCTCATAACCAGAGATCTTAGCATTAAGACGAGCCACTTCGGCTTCCTGTAAAATAAAGTGAAATGATGTTACGCTAACACATCATCAGCTGACAAACAGCCACCGGGAGTGTATGCATTTTGACACAACTTTTTAAGCTCATTTAGCATAATCTATTTCTGTGCCTAAGTAAATCATTAGTGTCAAAATGCTGATTATGTTCAAATACTGGAAACAACAAGTTATTAAAACAGTCCCTCAGACGTGTTTCAGGCGAGGGCTCAGTTTCATTGTCTACATACGTGGCTATATCGGCATTTGAAAAACTTCAGTTCATTGGAAGAATACTCAAAAGAAAAGACAAATTGAGAAAGAAAAATGTTGAAACACATACATTCACATCACTACAAAGGAAATAACATGAGAAGTGCTTTGTAACATCTACTGGAGCTTTAACCAATCAGCAATGGACTACTATACCAACAACCATTTTGTTTCATCTACCAGGACTTCAACCAATAAGAATCAGTCTACCAAACTGATACAAAATTAAGTGCAGTGTAAAGTAGCATTCTCAAAGTCTACAAATTTTTTCTCAAATTTCTTACCTTGATAACAAGTGCTTCATTGGCTGCATCGATGACATCCTGCCTGGCACGTAGTTCATTTTCTAAACTGGTTAATTTATCTTCCAGTGCAATCATTTGCTGTTTAAGTTCCTTTTCTTTTTCTTCCTGCTGTTGTAGTTCTAATCTATGGTTAGATTCTGACGCGTTCTTGGTTGTCAACAGACTGGCATGACTTTCTTGTAAACTGGAAATCTACAGCGAGTTCATAATAAAACATTCAGTGATAAGTTATACATATATGTATGTATGTATGTATGTATGTATGTATGTATGTATGTATGTATGTATGTATGTATGTATGTATGTATGTAGTATGTATGTATATACACACACACACTGTAGAGTTATATGTTGCACTTTCTTACATTATGCTCATGGCACTTATAAAAATATTACCCCTGGCATGAACTTATAACAACATACACATTCTTTAGATCTTTTAACTGCCTGGGGAGTATACAATCCATTGTGGCCAGTTTCAGCACACGAGTACTATCAAATCCTTGATTTAGCAACTTCAGTCCTACCAGGTGCCCACGGATACCACTGGGTTGAATTCTTGAGGTCAAGTAATGCATATTCTAGGAGAATTTTGTGATACATCTCACCGATCAATTGCAATTTGATGTGTTGCCATGGAAACTTGATTTGTTGTCATGGAAAAAGAGCAAAGCTAGTCCAGTCCAACTCCTACGACACTGGCAGTGCAACATTTGTACAATTGGATTTGTTTAGTTTTACTGAGGCAGTATACATGTAGACAGAAACTTACATTACAAATAAATTAATAAATTAATAAATTAATAAAATAAATAAATAAATAAATAAATATGATGATTTTGTGGTTTATATGATAAACTATTTCACATACTGACCTCCAAATCTTTTTGTTTCATATCTAATTCATGGGAAGCCTTCATTCGTTGTATTTCAGCCATAAATCTGGACTCTCCTGCAGCTTCTCTTCCCCTGGTAGTACCTAGTTCGTCAGCCATCCTAGCACAGTCTGCCTCCTTGCTATGCCATACCTGCATGGCTTCTTCCACCTCTCTAGTTAGACGATCCTGTAAATGAAGTCAATAACAACTAGTCATTTCAAATGTATTCACATTCACTATGATTTGATTTGATTTTTTTTGCATCATCCTCACTGACTTTTGGTATGACATGAATAAAAATGTGTAGATACCAATTGAACACACACACACACACACACACACACACACACACACAGACATACAGACAGACAGACAGACACAGACATACATATTCAGTCACACACACATGCAATCACACACACACATACACACACAGACAGTCAGTCACACAGGCACAAACACAAACACAGACAGACAGACAAACACACACACACATACATACATACACACATACACACAGACACACACACACATACATATTCAGTCACACACACATGCAGTCACACACATACACACAGACAGTCAGTCAGTCACACAGACACTAACACACACAAACACACAAACACACAGACACAAAGACACACACACATTTCTGATTTGACACATTAGATCAGTTTGAATTAGGATTGAAAAACAGTTGTTTGGCAGAGTTATAAAATAAGTTAGTCCAGAACAACAGAATGATACATGTAATCATTTTGACTCCACCAATACTGATAAAATAACTCTGCTGTAAGAACCTGAGACAGAATCCTAGGCCTTTAAGCTGACAGAGGTATCACATTGATGTTTTACCAGATTTCCAGTTCTCCCTTGATTCAATTACCTATAATATGGTAAACCTACATATTTTCACTACTAGAAAATTTTGTGATTTTACAGTCTTGAAAGTCTAATTTTTACTAATTACCAGACTAGTACATTGTGTTCATGTACAAGAAGGTATTTTAGTCACTACTTATTTTTGCTTTTCGTTTTCCAGTAAAATAAGTGAAAATAAGTCATCAGCGAAAATTTCCATGTTTACAGTCTAACATCTTACTTTTTCTCTTTGTGCCTGTGCAAGTTGTTTCTTGACATCGTTCAATTCCATATGTTGTCTCTGCATTTGTTCTCTTGTTATTCTCAGCTGCTGGCCTTGTTCTAGTTCCTCATCTCTTTGGTTTTCAATCTTACAACTCTGTTCTTTGATTTTCTGCCAATGTAAATATCAAAATTGTGATTAGTACACTGAGATGCATTAGCGCCCTCACACACGCAATGGGCAATTGCTTTTGTTTTAACAAGACAGATTCACACCCAGCCTCACTATGTGCAACATGTTATGTACATACCAACACAGAAAGTGTGACAAGCTGACAATAGTAAATAAAAGCTATTTACACTAATGATCTAGGGGCAATTTGAAAACAAAGTTGGTTGAGAAAATGAATGGATGAATGAATCAATGAAGTGGACATCAATAAACTAAATAATTTATGAATGTTTGAATTTCACTATAATTTCTCTAAAACAGTCATTTCGATTCCCCATTGAGTTTCAGGAGTCTTGTTGAGGACTTCTTAGTGGTCAATTTATCCAACTTTTCAGGTGTTAAATTTGCAATAATTCTCAAATCTACTGCTAATTCTCAGTACCTGCAATAGCATTTCACCTCATGCTGGAGGGTCAAAATAGAACAAAAAAGGATAACGTATTCTCATGTACACCCATAGTAGTGTATGTAGTATGTAGAGCAGAAATCACAGTGTGGATCAAAAAAATCACATGATAGTTATTTTTATGACGCACCTAGGTAGTCAAATTATATTTCAGGTGGCTTGACTTGCTGTAACAAGAAGTTGAATTGACAGGTAATGGGAAATTCCAACATATTTGGCAGACCATTTCATATGAACTATTTTTCTAGGAGTTTTCTCTACTTTTTTTCATAGAAAATTTCAGCAAACACTATACTACAACTAATTTTCATGGTTATTCATGTCTTACAGGAAGATTGAGTTCCTCTTACATTCAAATTCTATGTTATAGTTACTAGTCCAAAACACGATTTGAACACCTTTGAACTTCCTACCTTTTCAAGAGCAGAGATTTTATCAGTTTTCTGACTGACTTCATTCTTCTGTCTCTGAATAGTTTGTTCAAGTTGTTGTAATTGTAGACCTTTCTCTCTTTCCTCTTCTTTCTGTTGTTGTAATTTATCATCTAAGTCTGCAATCTACAAAACAAATCAAATATATGCTAAATAAAAACATCTTCACTTGATTTCACATCAGTGCACATTGGTCTTAAAACAAGTCTTCATAAAAGACACACCACCCATCTACAAATGTAAATGATAATCAATACATTTGAAAGAAAGTTTTTCAGCTCTTTTGCCATGTGCAATCACCTCACCTCAGTTAGGGTTTCCCCTCAAATTTGTTCCCTGACCAGTGTTAATATAATAGGTACACGAATACTTCTTATACACTGACCTAACAGAAAACACGGCCCCATTTACAGACTGTGTGAACTGATTGAGAGACAGGTACATTTCTATCATTTGGCCTTACAAAAAGCCACAAAAAGATGCGAGAAATTGCAGAACGACAGATAACGCAACGATAACTCTGTTAGTACTTCTTGCAGACTGGCTGAACAGAAAAGGTTCCATTTATAACCGGCTATGACACTGTAAACATATGGAAGACATGTACAGCTCTGTAGGTTGAAGAGTCATAATACTCAGGTAAAGCACCTGCACAATGAAAGATATCAAACCTAAAACTCTGATGACCCATACCTGTTTAGCTCTTTCTTTGAGTTCACATTGACTCTTATTCAACTGTGCTTCTAGTCTCATCACCTTCTGTTCCATTTCACTACGGTGTTCTTTCATAGTCATGTCCAGCTGAGTCACCTGGGCTGCCCTCTGTTTCAACTCCCATTGTCGTTCCTTCAGTGCATGGTCAAGGTCTGTTAGTTCTTGGTCACGATTCACCAGTTCCTTGTTAGCTTCCCTGTGCACATCAAAAGTTGGAAAATTAGAATTATGAACATGATAGTTGTGGACGTATGAATGACATGGACAAAAAAAATATATACCGGTATGTTAACCTTATTGTTATGGGTGCTCTACTTTATGTTGTCACTAACAAACAATAGCATGAGTGCAACACCTCTTGAACACGACAACTGGAAATACGGCAATAGCCCACAGCTTATGGCTTTAGGAAGAAGCTGAAACATCTTTTCAGCATAGCTTTCAACACGTAGCTGTGGAATTCCTCTGAACTTTACTTAGTACTGGATAATGGCACTTTATAAATGACTTGATTGATTGATTGATTGATTGATTGATTGATTGATTGACTGATTGATTGATTGATTGATTAATGAATTATTTGATGAATGGATGAGTGGAGTGCTCACAGTGACAAATCTGTCAAGACTGTAGAGTGTAAGGGAAGGGGATGGACAAAAAAGAAGCAACTCACTTCAAATTTTGATCCAGTTCAGAGATCTTATCATCCTTTCTTTGCATGTCTTGTTTACTGTTCTGGAGAAGATGTTGGAATTCTTCTAATTGCTGCATAGCTTCTTGTAAGTCATCACTTGCACGTTTGACTTCACTGTCTAGTTGTCCAGACCTTCTTTGATGTAGCTGTAACTCTTCCTCCATGTGGTATAACCTCTCTTCTAATTCACTCACTGCAAGAGATAACAAAGATTCCCTATTGTCAAGTGTGCTTTGTAAAATACAAAGTCTGATTGGGAGGGGAGGGTACCTAGGTAGGGGTGTGATGCCCGTATGACAAACTGCACACCATCCATTTTAGATCTATTTCAATCAACAACGTTAACCTAATCCCAATTTGAAACTCCTATTTAGATCAAGCATAGTTTTGGTATGACTCATCAATAATGCAATGGCTGATAGGACAGAATCCAATGCTGAGTTCATATTAGTGTCCATGCACGACAATTGTCTTGTTTGGCCAACAAAGTATTTTGTGAATAGGGATTCAGAAAAGCATACCTATTTTTTTACCCAAAATATTGAAGATACAGTTTACTAGACCCCATTATAAGCACCTTCTAATACCATAGATTTTATTTCACCAATCACCAGTTGTTTTCTACCACCTCTGATTTAATTAGCCAATCACCAATCACTTCCTGTCATGTTCAATTTAATCAGCTAAGTACTCTATATTATCGCCAATTTATTTAGCCAATCACCAATCACTTTATATTGTCTCCAAATTTAATTAGCCAATCACCAATCACTTTCTGTCATCTCCACACCTGCATTTGGGCCAGTGATCATGGCGTATTAGTCAATTATTTAAACTCACCTCTGATGGTTTTCTGTTCCAAGTGTTTCTTTGTATCTTTGAGAGCAGTATCTAGTTGTCTAAGTTGTGTGTCTTTATTCTCGTTATCACTCTGTGTTTGTTGTAGTAGTTTGTCCAACTCATTAATTCTAGTTGTAGACTGCTTCAAATCATCCTGCATGCCACTAAAAAAAAACAGTAGAGTATTTTGTGTCAAATACCAGTAAAGTAAGGACAAAGTCAAATTCTCTATTATTTACCATTGCCATTCTAAACCCAATTAGACAACAGGAGTATTTTCACAAAGTTTGTTTGTTTGTTTGTGTGTGTGTGTGTGTGTGTGCATGCATGCATGTGTGAAGGTGTGTGTGTGTGTGTGTGTGTGTGTGTGTGTGTGAAGGTGTGTGTGTGTGTGCTTGTGCGTGAAGATATGTGTGTGTGAATGCATGTGTGCGAAGGTGTGTGTGCATGCATCACTGCATGTGTGCATGAAGGTGTGTTTGTGTGTGTGTGTGTGTGTGTGTGTGTGTGTGTGTGTGTGTGCGTGCACGTGTGTGCGTGCACGTGTGTGCGTGTGTGTTCATCAAGTAATACATCTTTTGTCAATCTCACTGTACATGTGTGAAGCCAACAGGAATATTGTTAGCTGTAAGTTTATCATACTTCCAGGTAATGCTATCTTTATGGGCTTCACATACATTAAGAGATTCACAATATGTGTATTGTTTTATGACTTGCATTGCCATACCGTTTTATAGTAATTTTCTTTTACCAGATTCCCAATGCCAACTTTTACTCATTTTACACTATCATGAGATTCCTGACAAAATAAACTTAGAAAACAAATCCTTTCAGAGTTCAATATCTCTGCTATCTATCAACACTTACTTTAAAGTCTGTGTCAGTTCTTCTATCTGTACGGTTCTTTCTTCAAGGTCAAGGCAAGCCTGGTGTAGTTTCTTCTCCATGTTGTCCACTTCTTGTATGGCCGTACTCTTATACTGACTCAGTTCTTTCTCTAACTGTGACACCTGTTGATGAAACAATGGTGGCAGGATAAGACAGGAGTTGTCTTATTTACAACTTGTGAAACCCAAGTAATTTGAAGTGTGCCTGGTCTGTAAGGTACACCATGGTGGGGCGCCCTCACACACCGGTCGACGTGAGAGGAGTAACGACACGACGTACCTTACATTCTACTGTGTGCCAAACTCATTGTAATTTTGCCATGGGATGTTAGGTATTCAGAAACAAATGGCAGCCGTATGGCTCATAACTACGAGTTACAGATTCCAAGCTGACCACTCCAACAGTAGACAATTTTCCAATTCCAAGATACATTGCGTGAGACAATGTCATTTATGTTGTTACATTTAGGCTTGTTTTGTCTTTATTACATTTACAATAAAATATTCATCATGAAATGATGGAAAGACATGTTGACCTCTTTGATTATAAGTGATTTTATAGAACAAAGACTAAACGCCATCAATGACAGACAGTGATGTTACAGGTGAACCAAGGGTACGGTCAGGTGAGAACCACCTCCAGTGAGTAATATATCTCTCTTTCAAAAAATCGCAACTCATATCTCAAAATTTTCATTAGTTTTTTGTAATGTTCTGAGTGGTTTTTTTAAGTTATTTTTTAACACAACTTGCCACCATTGCCAGGGAGTATATTGAGGCATATAGGTACTAACCTGTTGTTCAAGATGCATCTGACTGTCTTCTAACTCCCCAATTCTACCGGTACTTTGTTGTAACATTTGTTGTCTTTCATGTAATGTTTGCTGTAATTCCAAAATCTGGTTTTCTCTCTCGTTCAGATCGTGCCGAGATTGCTTCAACAGTTTATCAAGCTTTCTCACCTGGTAAAAAACAGAGATTACTGACAGTGAAATACCAGTAAGATGAAGCTCATATCAAAATTTGAGCACCTGTAACTTTTTATCATAATTATAAATTTTTGTATCATGGTTAACTTACTATTTCCACTTACCTTCATTGTTATCAGTATCTGACATTGTGTAAGAAGAGCCTATGGCTCAACAATTTATCGAGATTAAATAAAGCAAATGATAAATAATACTAATAGTATCTCTAATACTAGTAATACAAGTCTCTGCTATTCCAACATACTGAGCCAAGTGTTATTAATCAAATTCGTTTGTTTACTTTCCCTGTTTGTAACAGGTTCTGTTTGTCCACGGTCTGATGTCAGCAGTTGTATTATGACCACTAACCTCTTCATTTTTCTTCTCCACCTGTCTTTCATGTCTATCCCTAGACTCCTCAAGTTGGTCGATATACAGTTTAAGTTCTTCTTTACACACTACAAGTGCAGACTCTAGCTGTGCTACCTTAGTACTTCCTTCGTTAG
Organism: Glandiceps talaboti; assembly: GCF_964340395.1. Lineage (NCBI taxonomy): Eukaryota > Metazoa > Hemichordata > Enteropneusta > Spengelidae > Glandiceps > Glandiceps talaboti. The sequence goes on along the minus strand of NC_135558.1, from coordinate 12,596,906 downwards.
CTTTTTGTTGTAAAATATGCCACGCTTGGTCTTGTTCTTGCATCTTGCCACTCAGTTCCTGTACAAGAAATACATAGCAGCTTGGTGTTATGATATACCAAATGAACTGTGTTAGCGCCCTCACTCAAGCAAGAGCCAAGTACTTTTGTTTTAGCAAGCAGCTTTTGGTAGAGAATCTACTAGTCCACATACAGACAGTGCTCACCAAAGCAGCAATGCACTCCCACCTATAAATGTTAGTTCACTATAGACATAAGTTTCAACCATTGCAAGGGAAAGGTGTTGGGGTGAGAGCTCACCCCACTCTAAGAAAAGGTTACGCTGAAAGCGTCCAGGCCGCTAACATGGATGTGACCTGGTTCAGTAAGGTACATAATTATACATAGTTTTGACAAGCTAAGATAACCACTAGCTAAAACTATTATTGTGGCATTATGGCATGTACTTGTTTACATACATGTACAAGGGTGATAGTTGTGCCTTTTGTGGTGTGGATATAAGCAAACTGTAATTGAGATTGTGGTGTACACACTGCAGTCAATCAAAATGTACACTGGAAGTCTATGTATGAAGAAAACTGGTTTTACCCATCGACTGAACCTTTCAATTCATGGCTGTTACACCCAGAAAGTTGTAGATCTTAATACATGTTATGAGCTGTCAGAGATGCCACCCTACTGTGGGTGTAACCATCACAATCCATTGACTGTAATGCCAACATGTAACAATAACAGTTATAGTTTATGTCTGATTTTTATTTGTCAAAACTAATCTCACCACTGTAATAACATGTGACTAACCTGTCTACAGTCTTGTAGTGCTTTTTCTAGATGCTCTGTTCTTGTAGATTTCATAGCTAGCTCACTCTGTAGTGTTGCCATGGAACTCTCCATCTCTTGTAACTGGGTATTTTTCTCCTCACAACGACGTTGAAGCTATTAAGAAAAACATGTTCATGTTATTGACGTAGAGATATCTTAGTTGCACAAGGTTGTAGAGTATAGTAAAGTTAATGTGCAACTTTGAGAGACATTTTCTGCCAAATGTAGAGAATTATGGTTGCTAATTTTGGGGACTATCTCAGGGCACTCTCATCCTCCAAAATTTTTGACACAGAATACCTTTTTATGAGATGAGATTTTGAAAGAAATTTCACACACAACAAACTGATTAGAAGGAGTTGTAGTATAGATATTTGCTGTGAATATTGCTATATATATATTCACACATCATCTTTTGTTATTTTGTTTCTGAGTTTCTGTCGGTTCATGACAGACAAAATCACATGCAGATTTCTTTGTGACAGCTGTTGGAAATGGTCGACTTCCAGTTCCAAGATGCACTGCATGAGGCAATATCACTTATGTAGTTATGTTTAGGCTTCTTTTGTCTTTATTTTTGAAATAACACTTTCATCACGAAATGATGAAAAAACATGTTGACCTCTTAATTGTGAGTGATTTTATAGAACAAAGACTAAACACTATTAGTGACAGAGAGGGATGTTACTGGTAAACCAAGGGTATGGTCAAGTGACAACCATCCTCCTGAGTAGTGCGTACACACACTTCCCTGTGCATACACAATAAATGATGTTGTATGGAGAGAGATACATATTGCATATTGAAATCTTCGAACTAGCAATGGGTCTACATGTATTATACAACCATGGCAAATCAACTCACCATCTCAATCTGTTGCTCCAATTCTTTGCACTGTTCAGCATGTAATTCTTTAATTTTCTCCACCAACGACGTCGTTTGTTGGAATTCTTCTGACCTGTCATCCATCTGACCTTTGACCAGTCCAAGTTCTAGTGTCTTCTCTTTCAGAGCTGCTTCTAGTTCGTTCATCCTTGTCACGTTGGCTGCATACGCTGACACCTTCTCATCCAGTTGTCGCTCTAAGTTAGAAATCTGTCCGTTTCTCTTTCTAACCTGTAACGTTATCACATTTTCACAATCTCAGAGCCATACACACAGTCTAGATTTTCTAACTATTTCAAAGGGGAATGGTTGGCTCATGGGTCTTACCAGACATGAATATTTATTAGATGCACGATACATATTCATGACTATTTACCTGAAGGAAATAAGCACTAAGGAGTCATGAATATTCAGTGTAAATCTAATAAATATTCATGTCTGCTATATTAAGATCCATAACACGAAAGTGCACCACTGAAAGAATGATAGAGGTGAAAAAGTGTTTCAAGTTGGTGTTTCTTGGTAGTCATATTAAATCTATGTGATGTAAAATCATTAAATGACTGTCCAGAACTCACAGTTAATGGATATACCCTTATTTCCTGGAGTAGTGTTCCCTTTTAATAGCACAAGGAACTCAGAACAAGATATAAGTGGCTGGTTGGAAGTCATTGCCTGATGTATATTTACCAACAAGGTTGCAAACAATAAGTAGTAGATGTGAACTATAAATAACATGAATCAAGCCACCTTCTTGCTTGGATTTTTATCAGATTAAGAATAGCAAATCGTTTAAAGGTAACTATACATAACAACTTCAACTCACGGAGTCAAAATCTCAAGTTTTTACTGATATCATGTAAACATTGTCAGAGGTGTACTAAATTTAACTCTTGTTTAACTCCTACCTCTCTGTCTAGCTTGGCAAGGTCATCACACTTTTCATTGACTTCTTTTTGTAATTCACTAATATGGTTATTGCATTGATTAAGACGAGACTCCAATGATGAGCTCAACAAATCTTTCTCGTTCGCTTTCTCTTCAAGTTCAAGAACTTCAGCAGCCCGTTTTCCTCTTTCGTCTTCAAGTCTGTTAATTATTTCCTCCAATTCATGAGACTTTCTGTCACCTTTATTGAAGACAAAAAAAGGAAAAGAAAATTACAGGAATAAATTGGTTCAAGATTTGTAGGGAGGTACCTGGTATTGAATACATGTACTGATTCAGTAAATTCTAAAGGTTTTTTGGTGAATTTTCAGTGCTAGTAGCTATAACTTCAACTATTTTTTCATACTGTTTGCTCTTATTTTTTCCCCACTCCTTTGGATCATGACCCTTTTTGAAGCATGTATGATGACCTAGTGATAATATCCTATCATAATTCTACAAAGCTACAATTTGTTGACAAAATAATCATAAGATCCAAACCACTCATTTAATACTGTTTACAAATGGACATCAAGCTAGAGTACATGATTACTTGACAGGTGTTTAAGCCATTCAGGCGAATTGAGCGGTTCCCAGTAAAACATTATTGACTATGTTTTGATCTAGATTGTGTGAGTTATGAAGTTAAAGATATAGAGCCTTACAAAATGATATAGACTTGGAGAAAAAGTTGAAATCTAGCAAACAAATTAGAATCTCACTTAGTTTCTAATTCTACAATAATTGCCAGACACATCTAGAGTCCGATTTCAATGAATTTCTGTCCATCAACATCGGTACACCTACGAGAGTAGTTTTTGTCTATCCATCCAGAATGGTAGATTAGGTAGCCCACTTTGACCTCATCTATCTAGAATGGAATGGTTTGCTTTTGTTCTCATAGTTTCTGTCTATCCATTTAGAATGACTTAGGTGGCCAACTTTGACCCTATCTAGAATGGAAAACTTGAAGGGGCTACTTTTGTTCTGGTAGTTTGTCTATCCATTTAGAATGACTTAGGTGGCCCATTTTGACCCTGTTTATCAAGAATGGAAAACTTATGGGGTCTGATTTTGATCAGTTCCCCTAGGGTGATAGACTTACCCATTTTACTCTTCTCCACCACAGCCATTAATTCACTTCTCAGTCCATCCATCTGACTTTCTCCAGATGACAATTCCTTCAGTTTCTGAGACTGCAATCGTTGTATCTCAGCTTCCTTCATTGCTAGTTTCATTCTAGAATGACAGAAAATGAAATGAAATAATATATAGTACCGAAAAAAATGTACTTTTCTATTTTCCAAATTCTTCAGTGTCCCTTACTTGAGTTCAGCTTTGATAGCTCTACCACTGTTAGTCTCAGTTACCCAGACTCTGACCACTGGGGGCTCTACTATGAGACCATCCAGACGAGAGCGTGGCAAAATGTAATCCTCAGTCGATCCCACCAGAAGTCATGCAGTACATTTCTTCCAAGTCATGAAGAATGGGGTTACAAGGCTTTTTTTTAAGAACTATGATGTATGTTGCGAAGGAACTGTTTTTCAGCATGCAATGTTGGACGTGAAATATTCCCAAAAATGCACTGCTCTCAGAAAGAGATTTGGCGCAGGTGCCCCAGAATCTCATCTGGGTGTCTCATAGCAATAGCAGAGCTTCCAGCGTTGAGACTCTGGGTAACTGAGACTACCATGGTTACTGAAATGAGATGAGCGCCCTCTAGTGTCACTTACTTGAGTTCAGCGATAATAGCTCTACCACTGTTACTGTTCATTGATAAGTTTGGATCGCCGTCTTCACTGAAGACTTGACTTGAGTTCAGTAAGTCAGTGTGTGGTGTTGTACTTCGTGTTGGACTTCTAGATGGACTACTAGAATGTGTTGGTGTAAATTCAGTATGTTTCACTGTACTTGTTGTACTCAGACCACTATCAGACCCCTAAAATGTAAACACATATGACGAGAAAAAAAAATGTATGAGTATGAGTAGGGGATCTAATTTACAGAAAAGAGGTAAATTTTCACTACTAGTACTACTGCATCTATGATTTTGTCTTTTATCAAACCACTTTTTCTGACACCATGAAAGAAGGCATAAATACCCATGCCAATCAATCTGTAACAGATTAAAACAGCCCCTCTAGAGTTGAAGGGGTGGCAGACAGCTAAATATCAAGACCAAAAACTACCAGCAAGTTTTCTTACAAATTCATTGATGGAAGGCTTTGGAATGTAGACATTTAGGCTATTGTGATTTTTAGACATGAAATTTATGGTACTTGAAATATTGATGCTGGTAATTGCTGTCTATTGTGTTCTTGTAATTTCAATGACGGCCCACCACTGTAACTGCAAACACTCCTCTCTCCAGTACCACTTGTTACTGGGTCACTTACAACCACACATGTAAAAGGCAGTTTTTCTGACACAAAGAGAGTAGACAGAAATGACCATGCCAATCAATCTGTCACGGATGAAAACAGCCCCCTCTACAGTTGTATATGCACTATGAGAAAGAAACTACCACATATGCAATAGTAAATTCATCATTTGCTATCCAAAGTTCTGAAACATACACTGTGATCTGATGACAACAGCCCTTCTACACAAGCACAATCCTGTAATTGCCAGTCATGCATATATGATCCATTATATGTGTAGTTCCTTGCAACTTTAGCATTTTCAGTTTTAATTTAGATGTTTGTTCTCTCCCGTCCAAAAACACAAAACAAAACAAAAACCCCAACATTATAAGCTTACCATTGATGTGGCTAATGCCTTATCTTGCACTCTCTGAGCAATGGATTCTAAATTCCTCAACTCTAAATGACTGTGTTCAATTTCTCTCTGACACTGTGTTAGTCTGTCTGTCTGCCGTCTAGACATGTCTTGTAACTCCACGCACTCCCTGGCTTTGGTTTCTAACTGACGACTTAGCCGACTCACTTCCCGTGTCTTCTTATCGACTTCAATCTCCAGTTCAGTTATTTTATGCGACTGTCGTGATACTTGGGTTCGTAATTCCATGTTCATTGTTTCACTGTCTGACCTCCCAAGGTGTTCAAAGGAACGTTCTTCTTGTAGTCTCCTGAAATGAGAACAGTCAAAGTTTTCAATTACAAAACAAGTAATTAGATATTTTTCCCCCGATATTTTTCTTCCTCCAGCCATGGAAAATACTTGTGACCTAAGGGGCCTTGTCACTACGATTCTAGCAACTCATAGTGACAAGGCCCCTTAGGTCACAAGTATTTTCCCGTTGAATGAGGAAAAGTATTGGGGAATAGTATAATTATACCTCTTCAAGCATAATTCACGCAAAATTGGGGAAAAATGGCGATTTAGAACATTTTGACTCATATTTCAAGTACCACAGAATCAGAGACATAGACATGAGTTGTCATGATGTAGGATGACCAGCATAAAGTACAAGAATTGTTAAGTCATCTACTTCAGACAGAGGAGACTGACTCATGATGAACAGGGACCAAGAACATTTAGCTTACTTTGCTTCCATACGCATAGCTTCTAATTCAGCTTCTAACGTTGCTGCTTTGTCAAGGAGTTCCTCACGTTCTTTGTCTGTATGTAACAGACTGTCTCTTAGATGTTCCTCATTATTTTGGAGCTAAAACAGAGAGCAACGAACAGAGCACAGTAAAATACCATGGCATCACTTTCACATGTACAAAGGTTACAGTTATGGAATTTCAAGCATTCTGCTTATTAATAAACTACAAATTATACCACAAAACAGACATATTAACGGCAAGTGAAAATCCACAGGTAATCAATACGATGTTTTATATGTCCTTTGACCCAAAGTCGCAACTGTCACCTTTGACCTTTGGCCTGGCTTACCACAGATGTCTGTCAGAGTCAGCAACACTCACCTTCAGATTGACAGTTTTAATACTAGGCTACAACTGAACTCTAGGTGGTGGTATAATCATCTGATTGTACATGTCATTGTAAAAGCCTCTTAGATATTGTCTGAGAAAATCTGCAACTAGTGAAGTCATTCCAAACTTGAGCAATAACGGATCAAAAGTTGCAAAAAAAATTTTGGGGAAAATTGTTATATCTCTTGACCATACTTTCAATACAGTGATGCATATATTTGATCTACTCACCTTTCTCATCTTGTCTTTAGTTTTAGTTCTATACTCAGATAACTGATCATTTAATTCTTCTAAATTCTGTAAGGCTTCGTCTCTTTGATTTTCAGCCCTAGAATTGTACAAAAAATATCAAACAATGAGATTATCAGTAGTTTGTATTCCATCACCCAGTGCACAATCTGAGGGCAGGTAGAATTAATATATGTAAATTATCTGCATATGTTAATAATATGCAAATATTATGCTAATAAGTCATTATCAATGGAGAAATCTATACTGACCTCAGATCATGCACTGTATATGCCATGACTGAAACTTTTAGAGGCCCATGTCAGATTAAGATGAAATTTAGCAGTGAAATACAGTTGTCTGGCAGAGATGTAGAAAAGTTGGTCCTGAACAAAGGAATGATCCTATGTAATACTTACGACATCACTGATAAGATTATCACGATTATAAGAACCTAGGAATGAATCCCTGGCCTTTAAACTTGCAAATACCATATCTAGACTCTCTCGCAGTCCTCGGAGATTCGCATTACTAAAATTAAAGCTAAACAAGCTATTTTGTATGTACCGATATCATCTACATAACTGTACTCGAACATCCTTATACTGTGCGCAACCCGAAAACACGGAGCGTCACAGTCACACGTCAACGAATGTTATCTCTATGTGGTCGATGAGGGTGCATAGTACAAGGATATTTGTGTACGGTTATTTAGATGATGTCAGTACATACAAAATAACTTGTTTAGCTTTAAAATTTTAGTAATACAAAGCTCCAAGGACTGTGAGAGAGTCTAATACCATATCCTAATTCAAATTCAAAATTCCCATGTCTTATACACTCATACTGAACTCATTTATTGAAAGTAAAAACACACAAATAAAACATGACATAATTTTTCTCTCTATTCAGAGGTACAACTTACCTCTTTTGTTGTTGTACTGCATCTAGTAATTCAGTCTTGGATATCCTTAGTTCTTCTCTTGTCTTTTTTAAATATTTCTCTTTTTCCGACAGATCTCTCTGACATTCATCTAGTCTGTTTTCTGCATTCCTGTCATCAATAAATATTGGGACAAAGTATAAATAAACATTATCAATAGAGAAGAATATACAACTCTGGTAATCCAGCCTTACTGTGACGTCTACTAGGATAGGTGCAAACTAAATCTATTGTTCTTCACTTCAATGTGGTAGACTACACAAATGAGTGATAGCAGTTCCTCTGTTGTGCAATTCTAATAGTGTAAACATTGGAAGTACCTAAGCTCGAATTAACAAATTACTCTTGAAATAATTTTCTGTTCACCCTTTAAAAAATCAAAACTAGCAAAAGTATATGGAATGCACACATACAATAGTTCCACTTTATAGGAACTCTGGGGTGGAGGAGGATAGATGTGGTGGTGATAGTCACTTACTGGGGCAGGGGGTGGGGGGGGGGGAGGGTCCAGCTAAACTGATTCCTAAGTTTTGCTATTTATAAAAACCAAGTCATGAGATCCCTATGCTTACCTCAAGGCTTTGTCCTGTGCCTGTATTTCAGACTCAAAACTCATTAGTCTATCCTCTAAATTTGGTTGATTTTGTTTGTAAGTTTCAAGTTCAAGGGACAGCATTTTGACCTGCAATGTCAAATAATAACATACAGTAAATAACAGCCAGGGGCAAGATGAAATTCACACACACATATGACATCAACACATGACATGTACACATATATGATGACATCAACACATGAAATGAACACATACATGATGACATCAGCACACATGAAATGCATACACAGATGATAACATCAACACATGAAATGCATACATAGATGACATCAACACATGAAATGCACACATATGAAATCAACACATGAAATGCATATTATGTGCATTTCATGTGTTGTTATATATATGACATCAGCACACATGAAATGCATACATAGATGATGACATAAACACATGAAATGCATACATATGTGATGTCATCAGCACATGAAATGTACACATACATGACATCAACACATGAAATGTACACATATATGATGACATCAACACATGAAATGTACACATATACAATGACATGAACACATGAAATGTACACACATATGACATCAACACATGAAATGTACACATATATGATGACATCAACACATGAAATGTACACACATGTGATGACATCAACACATGCAATGTACACATATACGATGACATCAACACATGAAATGTACACATATACGATGACATCAACACATGCAATGTACACATATATGATAACATCAACACATGAAATGAACACATACATGATGACATCAGCACATGAAATGTACACACATATGATGACATCAACACATGAAATGTACACACATTTGATGACATCAACACATGAAATGAACACATACATGATGACATCAACACATGAAATGTACACATATATGATGACATCAACACATGAAATGTACACACATATGATGACATCAACACATGAAATGTACACACACATGATGACATCAACACATGACATGTACACATATATGATGACATCAACACATGAAATGAACACATACATGATGACATCAACAAATGAAATGCATACACAGATGATAACATCAACACATGAAATGCATACATAGATGATGACATAAACACATGAAATGCATACATAGATGATGACATCAGCACATGAAATGTACACATATATGATGACATCAACACATGAAATGCATACATAGATGATGACATCAACACATGAAATGTACACATATATGACATCAACACATGAAATGTACACATAGATGATGACATCAACACATGAAATGGGTCTCGGCTAGGCTTGAAATTAACTTATTTCTTTGGTAGTCCCAGTGGACTACCACTTTCCAAAATTTGTAGCATAAGGATGTAGTCCAATAGTCCAATACATGTATTCATGAACTGAAAACAGAGAACCACACTGGAAATATGTATGTTATCCAAATACGTTCATCTTGTCTTCTACAATTTTGGCTATCAGCTGTAAATTATGGTAACCCATGACAACAACTAGTAGTCTGTGGATGTGAGACAACCATTGATTGTGAGCACTGCTGTAGAGGGCATGTGATGAAACCTACAACCCATTCATGATATCAACACACGAAAGGTACATAAACCTACTATTCAAACAACAGACAGCAAGTCACAGCATGTTGTCTGTGTACTCAGTCATGGCAGCTAAACACCACTACAACAATAAACTACCTTGATACTGCCATTACAATATAACAGTCAACTATAAAGCTGTCTGTCAACCATAATCTGTTCATACTCTACTTTACACCCTACACTTTCAAGTCTAGGTTGTATTATTGTATCAATATCATGTCTCATAAAATGTGTATGCATTGAAATTACAAACAGTAAGCTATGCTAACAATGCCTCCACCATCTGCTAAAACATACATACACTGTATTACAACTATTGCAAGAAAAAATGACTTCCCAAAATTTGAACAGTTACAGTTACCAGGGTTACTGGTAGTTAAATTTACAAAGGTTACCATGACAACAGGCAAAACACTGGCAACGATGTTCTATTCATATAATAGTCGTGAAACTGACAGAATTCTTTAAAATTCTTATTATGGTACTTTCAATATAGCATTCATTGTTTTAATGAGAATTAGGGGTCAAAATAGTCGAATATTGCCTAGATTTTAGTCTTGGTGAAAATTTGATGTATCCTTATCCCTTGCTTCATGACTTTCTGGAAGTTTATATATACTAAATAAGGGTGAAGTGGTGAAATATGAAGAACAGAGTCATGTTGACTGCTCGACACTAGATTTCATCTCGCTTTTTAGAAAAGGCAGCAGAAAATTTTTTTAAAAGAGTATTTTTCCTGGGCTTCAAAGCATCTTGAATGAATTTATGATTATTCCAGAGACACTTTCATTCCTTTTTAAAGTCAAGTGCTAAGTTAAAGTGGAACAATTTCATAATTTTTGTTACTATTTTCAACACCTTTATGTTGCTGTACTTACTAAATTATGATTTATCTAGTGGACAAATCCTACCAGCATACTACAAATTTACCACTTGTTGACCAACAATGGTCTGTGCCACTTTCATAACTGTTTACATACAGACATCAAGCCAGGGTACACATTACCATTAATGATTAGTTAACAGGTACATCAGTTTTAAGAAGTATTGAGTCACTTCCTGTAAAGTTTTGCTGTCTGTGTATTTATCAACAGGCTAAAATTAACAAAAATAGTGCAAAGTTACAGATATCCAGGCAATAATCACTTGGCACATTTCATTCCATAACTTACCTGGTTATCTTTGGACATCACTTCACATTCTGCATTTTCAAGTTGGTTCATTAATTCATGATTTTGGCTGATAAGTTTGGAATTTTCGTCCCTGAGGATGTGTAGTTTTTTCCTGAGAGCGTCGTCATACTCACTACCACTGACTGAAGTGTAGGACGATGTTCTGGATCCTTGTTGCTGTGAAAATAAAGTCAATAAAAACGCAAATTTATAATCAATGTCGGTAGACTCTGAAACTGAATATTTGAATCCAATGTCTTGAATTACTACTATCTTATCAGTGGAGTGATGGGAATTGTTAAAATGGGATCATTATTTTGTTTAGGACTGTCACACAACTACCAAACCTTTGTGTGAGGATTATTATACAAAGATCTCTCTTTATTTTGAAGTTCCATTATTCAGAGATCAAAAGTTGCATAAATTCAAGTGTTCAAAATGAAATTTTGGAAAAATTTGTTTTTGGAAAATTCATCATATCATTTCCTGGGAGTATGTTTCACTACTGTAACAAGAAGTGACCATTTGACTTCTCATGATGGAATGTTATTTGTCAGATTGTGGGAGTTTTTAATATCTATAACTGATTATTTCATAAACTTTCCTTTTCAGAAAGGTATTCATTCTTATTTATCGTCATTTATTATTGGGCGGGGCATAGAGGATGGGGTGGGGGTGGGTATAATGAATTTTCCCACTAGAGAATTAATTATTGCAGATGTCCATCATAGCTTCTTACCAATGAGAATCCTTGTCTTATATTGCCATAGGATGATGCATTCATCATACTTCCGTGTCTACCGTGGCCGTTCATTTTTCCAATAGCGCCCTCACTGGCAGTGTCTGACATTAAATCGTCCATAGATATACCTGTAGCATATTGTTCGGAATTGGAGGACTCCTCGTCAGGTTGTCTGTAAAGTCTTCGAGAACTGAAAATGAGCACAAATAATGAATAGCTGGCAAAAGTACATGTGGTACAATTTGACTAAAATCTGCTGTATCATTAGGTCACCTAGTTCTTCATTCAAAGTGTGCTACTGCCCTCAATTATAACTCTGGAAACCGAGGCTTCAGTTTTTCCTAATACACACAAACTAAAACTATTGTTGCAACAAGTTGATACAACAGTGAGAAGCTACTGAATGGACATTAGATTAATTATACAGTCTCTTTACTGGTCCTTATTTACATATGAACTTGAACTTCTGAACAGTGCTCCTAATGGCTAAACTTATGGGTAGTACTTCCATGGCTAAACTATCCATATTTTTTCTGATGACTGGAATGTTATGAATTGTAAAAAAGGAGTGCAGAAACGAGGAAATGGATGTTTTCAAATAGTATCCCCTGGAACCAATACAAATGTTTAATGTTTAATACAAAGTTGACACCCATTTTGTTTGTTTATGTCTGTCTCTAGGCTGTTTTTCTCTTTTACTGAGTCAATACTCTAGACTTTAATCGGCGTCATCATATCAGGAATCTCTTCGATAAGGTTTCCTCAGCGCCGTAGTAAACTACAGTCGCTTTTACAGCAACGACTAAGGTTAAAAATAAGGTCTGGTTTGCTAGAATGGGTTTCCATGAATTCATCAACAAAGGGTAACTTTTTTCTCAATAAGATCCACGTACATGTATACCAACAGTGTGCCCTCTAAAGATAGCCAAATTTTGTTGTTTTGAGTCAAAATGAAAAAAACTGGAATTTCTTGAGAGTCACCACATAAGTAATTAAGAGATAGGGGAACACCAAATTTTGGTATATGTCATTAGAAATTGTGCGAATCAGTGGTGTGTCAAATTGGCTCAGAGGGCACACTGATGTATATAATATCTGTAGTAAACTTGCAGGCTGTACACAGACCTCAACCATTGAGTGACAACACATACAACAAACACAGCTATTAAAGTAATTTTACAAGACAGCAATACTAAATATGATAAAGTTACAACTAAAGGGACGTTATTCTAAAATGAGGGCAGGGGGAGGGGGCACACAGGGGGAGGGGGTACACTATCACAGTTCATTTGCATCATCCTCATATTTTTGGTAAGGTTTTGGAACACTGGTAACAATGAGGGCAAATTCGCAAAATTTGTGTACATTCTCATAACTTGTACAGACAATGTAGCAAACTTTGCTGAGGAACTCTAATAAGACACACAGGGGAACTCAGGTAGATTTTAACAGCTTAACATAAATACTGAAGTGCTAAGAGTAAATCTGTTTTGAACCAACAAACAAACAACTGGTATTTTCCATCTTGACATGCCAAAACAACAATAGTGAAAATAGAACATAATAATCAATGTATTGGTCAAGCACTTCTAGACAAAGGTCACGTCAGACAATTGACTAGGTGACTCCAAAGCTTGGCAACAATGAGTATTGTCATTTAAATCAAAAGCAAAAGATATATACCACTCACTGCTCTACTGTCAGTTACTTCATTTAGTTTTGTGAAATAATTTGAAAATTAAAATCCTTGGGCAAAAACAGCCTCTTTTAATTAAAACACACGCTTCCCAACCTTACAATAGAATGTATAACAACATGCAAAGGGGTAGTAGCGTTATCAAGGTTGTATTAAAATTCATGTCGGGACAACATGTCAGAACTCATCTAAGTGAAAAAATACAAAACATTATCATCTTGACAGTCAGGATTTTTGAGTTGTAGAAAAATTTGGAAAAAAATGTTGAACAAAAAGTGTGCTAGTATAGAGAATGTGTTGTGGATAGACATGTACATACAAATACCTTATCTAACTGAATAAGAATTCAACAAGTGGCTACCCAAGCTTGGCAAGATGCCAGATGAAATAACTACAATACTAGTCTTGCTACATTCTACATACAGCTACATAATTCAACATATCTACCTGCAACGACTTCAACAAATTGTGATTTTTACACAGTCAAGTTCATGTCTTCCTCGTAGTCCTCGAGGTCATGTCAAAATTTGGACGAAGACAGATGAACGACAAACTTACCAGCAACGGTTTAACAACTCTACTGAGAACTCACATACAACTTACAAGTATCACATATCTCTAGGTGCTGGAAATATCTTAAGCCCTACAGGAATCCGTTGCTATTGGAAATGATAAAAACTTGCCTACCTGAACTGGCCCGTGGGTTGGCCGGGATAGTGTACGGGACATTGATACATTGCAGTAAATAGTATCTTATTTCAAAGTATCAATTCGTCTACAACTCAATAGCTAGTAGCTCTACAGCTAAGACTGGCATACTTCACTCAGCTATTGTTGCATGGTAACTTGTCAAGGGAGGGGCTATGTCTAAGTGACAGCTTCAATTGATAAACAGTTCTCTCCTCAAAATCATGAATCAAACTATGAATAGTTATCAATGAAGTGAGACTATGTAATTCTACATTGATATTTAAGTTTATCAAACTCATTACTGATATCGCCAAATATTGAAACAATTCACACATAAACAAAATCAATAAACAAAATTACTCCCCCACCCCATATATCAATTATGAAATATTTCAGAAGTGAAAGAGAAAGTCAGATTTTATCTTCAATCCACAAAAGATGTATAAAACTTTTGCTGCCATACTGATAAAATATTGTGAAATCTGACCATTTTTTTCGACACACTGTATCACAGCAACAAACTTGTTCCGACATGTTGTCATTCCTCTATCACTGAATACACCACCTGTGGAACATGTGCTTAGGAAACCAGTTGAACATGTACTGTGTGTTTGAAGATGACTTAGCGTTTCATGACCTCTTTAAGATGGGTCAACACCTTCAAAGAATTCCTCCTAATGTTGACACATTTTTATCGTTATTACTAGTGTTAAATATTCTAATTTTAACTGGTTTAATTTTCGCTGAAAAAAGCTGTCACATTGAAATGTATTTACACTTCAGAAAATGCGTAAATCTAAAATTTTACTGAAAATTAATATTTTCGAACAAATCTTTTTATGATAGAACATCAACAAGTACAATAAGCAACAATAGTGTGTCTGTAATGTACATGAAAGGAACTGACATGTACATGTTAGTTTCAATACTGGTTTTTTCATATTTTTGCCCGAAGTTTAAAAAAAAAAAAAAAATTGAAGTACTAGAGAAACCATGTAAAATTTACATTCCATCAGAAATTACAAAAATGTAAAAAAAAAGGTCCATTAAAAAAATTGAAAACTTATTAATTTGATTTCCCTGAAGAAAGTACTGCTTAAACAAGACTAGTAAGTCAGTGTGGCATACTCAGAGTATTTGCACAAGAGCTTGCAGTGTTTTCTGCGGAAGTACTGTAGTGACTGGAAGTGAAGCAGAAAACACTGCAATTAACCTCGAGTACACTCCTACACTGACACTCAAACATCATAGGATTCTGTTATTTTACAGATGTTTATCCGAAACAACAAATTTCCATAAAAAATAACACTATTCGATCACAAGCTCTTGGTAGAACGGACAATCATGTCTTCATTTGCATATCATTTGCATGCAGGTATGCAATAATATTTTCGGTATTACACTGCCATGCAAATATCACTAGTTATAATGTGCATGCACCGGTGTAAGTAATCTCTGGTACATAATGTAATAATACCATTTACTATACCCTGTATTTTAAGATATACACAAACATATTACATAAACATACTAGTCATGTGCATTGTAACTGGTAATTTCACTGTTTCCATTAATATTTAGCCTAAGGGTAGTGTGAGCATGTGGCCACAAAAAGCCTTTGTGATTTAATAAATATATCTTCGTAGTAAAAGCACACTTCACTATAAGTAGTTCAATATCTCTATTTACATGTTTTTTCTGTAGAAACTATAGCTGTAATGCTATGATGTTTGGCAGGAGGAATACCACATATAAGAATTGTTTGTTGTAACAGCATAATCACTAAAAGAGGGGTTACAGTATAATATGAAATTATTACTTTACAATAAATATCAAGGTAACACATAACAGTAAACTGTATGGTGTGTCATGTCATTCAGCTCTTTCTCTAGTAGAGTGCTAGCTGATAGGGTATGTGACACAACATGATATGTCTCACAGACTACATACGAGGTCTTCACTGAGACTGTGATAAATTAAATTTACGTCTAAAACTATTTCATATAAATTTCTAACTGACGTTTTTCTGTCTTTGCGAAGCAAAAAACATTCTACACGCACATGCCCTTATCACTTTCTCAGCAGAGCTGTCATTGGTACCCCTGATCAATACAATATACAAGTACAGTATATACCTCATTTGTAAAAAATTAGAATAATCATGTATCAATTATTTTACCGTACCTTTATCATCCAGGTGACAAATTATACATAATCCACTGTCAGTGTTAGGAATCCTTCACATCCTGTGTTACTGTACAGTCTAAACAAGTCACATCTGAGACGTACAGTCTGTATAAAATCTTACCTAACTTATCCTGACCACTAGGGGGCGCCAAACTCTATACATACACCCAACCAACTCAATATCATCAGTATTGATGATTTGACTGCTAAGTGCTGACCAAACTAACAGTTGATGATCTTGAGTAGGGTGTTAAATATGTGTAAGTTTATGTCAGATATGACATGTAAGAATCTCATTGGCTTAATCAAGTCAGGTACATTCACCTCTACATCAACCTGTCTGAAAACATCATTGTAAACCCTGGAAATTATTCCATGGGATGATAATACCCATCACAATTTTCACAAATTAATTATGTATACTCCAATTTACTTTCCTGTCTGTCAGAATATGCATGACTGTGTGTGTAGGGGTGGGGGTACAATAAAAATTATTGCACAATAGGCTATTGGGAAATACTTCCTTTGACACCCCCCACCCCACCCTCCATGGCATGCTCCTTGTTATAATTTGCCACTACATCATTATAAACCAGATCATATAATCTATCTAAACCTAATTTTAACAACATTTGTGTTTTTCTTTGTTTCTTCCATTTTCTCAGTAACTCAATATTTGTTCAAGGATTTTCCAGGAGAGGGATCCCTCAAAGGAATTAGTCTTTCTGACCATTATACCTTGAATCACTGAGAAAGCAATTCTATTCCTTGTCTATGATTGAATGCGATTGGTTGGTGACTTAGACAGGACTCTGCCGATGCACACTCACAAATCCAATGGATGATACATTTAGACACCTCTGATGAAGGGACTCTTGTCATTATAATATTAGCATGAATAATTAATTAATTAATTAGGGTAATTGCTAATAATAGTTATAATTGATTAACTGCTATTGCTAATTACATGTGTCAAGATGAATAACAGTAATATATATTGTCAATATTTTATATTTAATTTATATCAAAATATCAACGCAAAATTAAAAATCAAACAAGCGTTACATAGATAGATTCGCTACACATTTAGGACTAGGCATTCATCCATATCTAAAACCTTGCACTCTAAATTGAATGAAATCAATGAATATATAATTCAATATTTTCTGGCTTCATTGTGTTGAGAGGTCATAACTACATCAATGGCAAATTACAAAGCCCGGATGTGTTGGATTATGAATTGAAACACTAGAGACACACACAATCTGATAACTGTGCCAACAGTTTCCCAAACATCATTGCAAAATGGGCAATTCCATAAATAACGTAGCTCGCTGGCTCTATGCATTCATTGTCCAACAAGGGGCCCAGGGGACCACAAGCAAGTTCTGACAGCGAGTCAGTCCTTCAAATTCAATTTCAATTTACCCTGTACATGCAAAAATTATTCGAAATATTTAATGATATTGCTGATTCTGATTGCGAAATATCATTTTATACAATTTTCAAACATAATAAACCAATGACACATTACATATAAAATCTCACTGATTTTTATGACACTGATTCTCAAGATCTTGTGGTGTGTGATAGTGTGTAACGGTACAACGGTACATGTACATGTACGATGTAGTATTTCCGACTGGCAAATCCACCACAAAATTGTGGGTTTGGTTGGACTACATTCACACAGTGCAATTTGGTTAATGTCACTTGAAGGTCGGTGAATTATTCTAAACACACATTACCTTGTAATATCCGGATTTGATAGATTGTGCAAACTTCTCTCCGTATATTGCAGTCGTCTTCGCAAATCACTCACGTTTCGCATCAAGGCATCTTCGTCTGACATGTTGAAACGTGTGTTATTCTCCTACGGACAAGTCCGTACACAGTCGTTTGGACCTCCTTTGATATCAAATTGTCCACGGCTCACGTATTTCAAGACAACACACTAGAAATTAATCAAATGCCCTGTAATAAGCCGACCGGTGGTGTGGCCCCGTTGCGCTGGCGATGGGAAGATGGACTTCCTTTCAATAATATCTAGAAGATGAAATACATGTAGTGTCTAGTGATTTACTAATGAAACTGAGCGTCGCTAATGTTACTACATGGACATCTGGTAAACGGAATTCGTAAACTCTTTCCGGATCAAGAAAATGTATTCGCGGGAAAAGTTGTCGCTAGGTGTGATGTAGAAGTTACAATGAATGAATGAATGGTTTTCAATTCAAGTGTGTTATTGTCGCCATTTTGATTTTCGTAACTTTATTTTGAAACCGCCGCCTGTCTTGATTGGACATTGTAGTCACATGATTTAAAGTCAAAGGTCAAAAAAGTTCGAATTGGGTCAAGAGTTCAAGAAGTACTCCGAGTCGCACATTCGAAGATTCAATAGTACTGGTAAATATAGATGGAATGAAATGATTTTTTTTAGGCTGGGATTAATAACAGTTTTATATCACAACAAAACAAAATAAAGTACAATTGTATTTACAATTAAGAAATAATCTCCTTTTTAGTAATATATCTACATTACATACTATTTTAATTATAATTTCTAAAAAAGCATCATTTTTCTGCCACTCGCAAGTGAAATATAAATTTACTAAAACTTACCCGTTTTGCAGATGATGACGTATTCATCGAAATTAAAGAATGGTTTATATAACTGACCTTCTGTACAATAGGATGCTTGCTGTTTGCATAAATAACTATACTATACTCGTATCAAATTAATTTGTGGTTTTTTGAGTCATTTAAAAAAAAAAAAAAAAACACTCATCAAGAAAAAATAGCATGGTATTCGATAGAATAAACAGTCCTGGTGGAGGATCTTTTTAAATAGAACGTCGGCCAGGCAATGCCATTTTTCAACGTTTATCATTATCGTGTTCAAGAAAACTCCAATCCAGTCTAAGATAATCAAGAAGAAAAATAAAATGAATAGGACCAACGTGTTCTAACGAGTTTTACGTAGTATTCATCAAATTGGCCGCCATTGCAATGTGGAAATAATAATATTTTCTTGAGAATATGATGGTGTGTAAATAAATTGCTTTAATTAGGAAGAGTCTTGTCTGTAAAGTACGCCGTGACGGAGCGCCCTCACACATCGGCCAACCCCTGAGAGGAGGCCGGTGAGGGCGAAAAGTCACGACGTATATATCTTACAGTCTAGGAAAAGTCTAGTCAGACTTATTTCTGCCTTCAGCACTGATATTGATTATAGTAATTACTGTCATCAATGATTTACAAATGTTTTGGGTGATAAGATAGCTCCTTGATTGGTAACTTGGTAACTAAAATGAAATCTTGTAAAGAAGCTCTACTGCACCTGACATGTGTTCAGCCATCTTTTTAAAAATTCCTCGAAGGGTTTATGGGAACAATTCTGGTGATAAAATAACATTACTAAATTGAAATCTTGTAAAGAAGCTCTACTGTACTTGACATGTGTTCAGCCATTTAAAAAAAATTCCTCCAAGGGTTAATGGGAACAATTCTGGTGATGACATAACGTTTACCAGAATCTTTTTGTCTCACAAAGTACAAAGAGTGGCAAGACAAAGACAAGCTTTCATGTTGCAATCAGTGATTAGAGCTAGTTTTGTTTTGTTTTGTTTTTTGGCTTGCAAGCAAGTTTTCCTGCATTCTTCAGTGTATAAGTATAATTTTCATTACCTCAAATTGATATTGGATCCACAATGGAAATATAAATACGCCATGATTGATTTTTAAAAATCAAAATCAACGTTTTACCGAAAAAACAAGAAACAGCAGAACGCTGAAGCAGGCTGTACATATCGAACATGGTTTATAATACCGTGTTCCTCATGAAACTTGCACTTAATCTGATTAGCTGAATAATCCTTGACCGTTCTACAAATCGTGCATGCCGTATGTCTTGATGTCCATATGTAAACAGTCTTGAAAGAGGTACTGAACCATTTACCAGCTCGTTTGTCAACATATTGCAATATTTTGGGATTTTGGCAGGTTTGGATCACTAGCTGGGTTTGGTCACAAAGTTTGATCACGAAAAAGTTGGAGAACACAAAATTAATTTAGAGAGAGGATATCAGGATGAACAAGTCAACTACCAGTACTTTCAATTTTAGAGACAATCATCCATTCATTCTGAAAATCTGTCTTCTGTACAACTGTATACGTTTGTACCTTTTTATTCTTCAATCGTGTACAAAGTTCTTATTTTTTCCAACATGAATTTTAGTTTGTCTCAACTTGAAGTTTACTGGTCATCATGATACTTGATATTCTGAAATGTGGGGTCGGTGTTACCAAAATCATTCCTATGTTTACCGTGTAAACTACTTATTTCGATTTTTTCGTAAAATCCGTTGCTTTAATAATAATAAACAAACACTCCAACTCAGACAACTGGAGTTGTTGGTCTACACACCCACGTTTGCGTCAATCAAGTATATAACGCAATGTACTATTACCACAGGCATTTGTTTCCCGAGTTATGTCTCAGAATATTTCTATCAGATTACAATATAATGTCGATAATATCGTTAATATTGACGTAGTCAGCAACTATATACGAAAGGGGTAAAATTACACTTGTTTCTGTGATCGCGCAGGTTCACTCACATACACATTGAGTGAACCTGCGCGATCACAGAAACAAGTGTAATTTTACCGTCAATATTAACGATATTATCGACATTATATTGTAATCTGATAGAAATATTCTGAGACATAACTCGGGAAACAAATGCCTGTGACTATTACTTAGTACAGTACATCTCAGACCCTGAACTCCCAGAACTCGAGAACGAGGCATAGCTGGGCATGCGCAGATAGCAATAGTTCTTTTTCGCAGCTATCAGCCTCTAGCCGAAGCTACCCGTGAGGTCCTCAACTTTCGGGGACTGAAACAAGTCACCATGGTAAGGCGAAGAAAAAAAATAACATAGAGGATAGAAAATATATATATCATTTCTTAGTTTACCTTGATCTTTTCGATACATTCCGTAATATTTCTTGCAGATGGATGCGATTTAAAAAGTACATTTTTGCTGACTGTAATCCAAAATGGCGGACATAAGGCATGATCGTAGGACATATGCAAGTGTGTTGGTCACAAGTTTATATAGGAAGGCACCCATGTACGATGGCCATTTACATAATAAATGTCATTTTCTCTGAGGAAAATGACTTAAACAGTGACAACCCATTTACAACCGTCCGTCACGTCAAAATTGCCCTAGCCTTGCCCAAACATCCTGTCAATTACGACTGATTTGATAGACGGCAAACTTCCAGTGATACAAGTTCCACGTGGTCGTTTTTACGTGTAGCAGATGATTTCACAGTCATGGCCATGGTAATTTTTAATGTTATAAGAATGCAATACTGGACATGCACTATAAGTTTTTCCCCCGTGGTAAACGCACTCCAGTTCTCCTGTGCCAACAAAACACAGACAAACTGGTACCTCCTTGCTAGTAAATAAGCTGATCTAGAAGTTAGAACGCCAAACGAGAGGGCATGGTGAAGGTGCCATAAGTTCAAGAACTACATGTATTTGTTAAAATTTAAGTACACGTATTATTGTTTTTGGTCGATCATTTAAGATCATTTAGAAAGGTGATCATAATATGAGTTCTTTATTGGGTTAGCATAAACTTGAATGTAATGTGTAATATGGTGCTGAGTAGTCTCATTCCTATGGTATTGACACGATTTACCTCCAAATGTTGTTGGCATCCAGACTATGTACTGAGATGCTACAGTGCCTTAGCTCAAATATTTGTGTCATTTCATTATGATTTTGAGGTGTTTTAATAAAGTTTTTTTTTTTTTTTTTTTGGGGGGGGGGGGGGGTGTAGACTATCACAAAAAGATGGCCGCAAGGCAGATCTGCCTTGTAAAGTCGGGTGAATTTTCTGCTGAATTACACATTTAAAATACCTGCCCCCAAAAATTGATGTCTCCTCACGCCAACATCAATAACGGGGCCCTTCAAGACCCAGGAAATGTTCTTCAAAAGTACCCAGATCCAGTCAAAATCGACAACAGTACTTGTAGCAATGCATCACAGCATTTTGCATTTCGCATTTTTTAACGCCTATGGTTTAACATGGTAACAACTATTGCAATGAAAACTTACCCCAAACCTGAGTGTCTACACTTCATTTCTCCCTGTAGGGGTTTGTGAAAGTGGTCAAGAACAAGGCTTACTTTAAAAGATACCAAGTGAAATTCCGCCGTAGGAGGGAAGGAAAAACCGATTTCTTTGCTCGTAAACGCCTAATTTTCCAGGAGAAGAACAAGTACAACACCCCCAAGTACAGATTAATTGTTAGGTTTACTAATAAGGACATCATATGCCAGGTAAGTTACATGACCTTACGATACTTCACTATGTTGTTTCATAAAATAGTTTTGGTAAAGCATCAAGTCCTCCAAGCGACTAGTCTAAGAGACGTATTTGTAGAGTACATTTGTATGTAGAAATGCATCAATGATGATACCAAATCAACTAGCTGGAATTACCGTATGATAACAATGATTCCACGTTGGCATCTGAGAAGTCTGCTTCTACTATCGGCTTCAAATATTGAGTCGTTGGTTTTAACAGTGTTAGTTTTGACAACAGATATAGCCATATATAAACCAACGAATCAGAAAGTATTATTTGAAGACATGTTATAAAGATGAGGCATGTAGCATAGTAAGATGGTGCTAATAAGGTAGGGATGGAGGACTGTAAGACTGATAGATTTGTACTTGCATGCTTCTGACTGGCTGGTACTACCCACAAGTGTCTGTTAGCCAATTTGATGCAATTGTGTGTTCCCGTATCCCTTACTCTGTGAAGACCTGCAAGAAAAACCCAGGTTTCATCATTTTGACCCACAAAAAGAAATGTTGTCTAATGTCGTATACAAGTGTACACGTCTAGCCACAATTATTGTATTTCACGTTTGCTTTGTGATGTTGATTTCAGGTAGCATACGCCAGAATTGAGGGAGACATCATCATTTGTGCCGCATATGCACATGAACTCCCTCGCTATGGTGTGAAGGTCGGGTTGACAAACTACGCTGCTGCCTACTGTACTGGTTTGTTGATGGCTCGCCGTGTAAGTAAACTAGCAAATTGTTTTGTTTTTTTAAACACAAAAAACTTGCAAATGGTTCTGTAAAACACCATTGTGTTACCAAGCATACAACTTCACATAGCTGTGCAGTATGACAACAACTGTATGCACAGAGATAAGTCTAGGCCAGAAATCTGGTAATTGTTATTTTTCCCCCAATTGTATGAAGCATGTACAGTCCCACACTGTGACTACTGACAAATGCATCAATGATGATACCAAATCAACTAGCTGGAATTACCGTATGATAACAAAATGATTCCACGTTGGCATCTGAGAAGTCAGTTTTACATCCTCTAGTTTTACATTTCCAAGCAATTTCTCAATAGACACTGAAGATTTTTACTGTCATAACTTTTGTCTCCGAAAAAGAGTCTTAAAACTTGAAATTGTTTTGTATCAAGTGTCTCAAAAATTAATACATATTTTATGTTTTGTATTGCCCAGCTTCTGACTAAATACAATCTTGCTGAGATCTACCAAGGTGTGGAAGAAGTCACCGGTGAGGAATACTATGTTGAGAATGAAGATGGCAAACCGGGATCTTTCCGTTGTTTTCTGGATGTTGGATTAGCACGTACAACAACTGGTGCCAAGATCTTTGGAGTTCTCAAAGGTGCTGTTGATGGTGGATTAGATATGCCTCACAGGTAGAGTTGCTTGCAATTTGTACAGTGATGTAAGGGTTTCACTTTTCACATAAAGAAGCTTGTACTGAAGACAGATTTAACATTCAGAATACACGATTCACATTATTGTAAACCAAAGCATTTATATAGGGTAGGTGGGGTAGGGGTTTGCGATATATCATATGAAAATGTCAGAAATAATTTTTTTTTTAACTTTATTTTGTAGAATGCTACAAAGTTAAGGTTACTATAGTAGTGACACGATATCAGTGATGATACATAATCAACTAGCTGGAATTACCGTATGATAATAATGATTCCACGTTGGCATCTGAGAAATCATTTCACTTGCGAGTTTCCACAATTTTAACCTCTATCAAATAAGTGTTTCCAACTGACTGATGTTTTCCTTAACTCTGTAGTTCAAAGCGTTTCCCTGGCTATAACCAAGATTCAGGCGAACTCGACGCAGAAATCCATCGTAAACACATCTTTGGTGGTCATGTCAGTGACTACATGAAAGAACTGCAGGAGGAAGATGAAGATGCATACAAAAAACAGTTTTCACAGTACATCAAACTAGGAATTAATCCAGATGATGTAAGTTGGAAATTTAGAATCAATCAATCAATCAAAAAAATTTGTATGGCGCCAAAATCCAATATGAGATAATGTTCTGTGGTGCTAAACAGGAACAAATAGTAGATCATTGTAAAAATGTTAGAAAGCTCTTATAAACATTGCGTCTTGGTGTCCTTGAATTTATCGACAGTTGGTCAAGAGTGGATTTCAAGCGATACACTGTGTTCCGTAAGACTGGCACTGGTCGTGAGAATGCCTGTATTTTGTTTGTGTGAATCGTAACAATTTTGTTGTGTGAGATGTCTGCCGAATTGAAACTCTATGGTCTTTCTGGTTTTGTGATAATATCTGATAGCAAGAAGAACAAGTGGATTTGAATTTCTTTGTGTATTGCACTTCTGGAGTGGCAGTGTGTGTATTTTTGTCATGGAGTGTGAAAGTAGATTATCAAAATTTATCATCAGCTAACTGACACATCAATGATGATACCTAATCAACTAGCTGGAATTACCGTATGATAACAATGATTCCACGTTGGCATCTGAGAAGTCAGTTTTATTGTAGAGTTCTACATATTAAGTTTGTTCATGATCCACTTAAGTTCTGCCTCAATCATTATACTGCTCAGATCCCACTAGGTTGCATTTCTCAGTCAAGTTTTTCAATATCTCTCGGTGCAAAACTACTCAACCAAAAGCCAGAGTTCGTGTAATGACTGAAATATCATCATTAATAGTGCTGTGAAAAAATGAATCATCCAAGCTGTCTATTGATGATAGATACTAATTATGTAGTGCTTACCCCCACAGTTGATATCGTGCCCAAAATGTTATACCCTCAATAGCATTTTACCTCATGCTAGAGGGTCAAAATTGAAGAAGTCGCACACATGCATGGGGTGGAAGTCAGTATGTTGATGAAGAAGTTCAATATTCATTATTTTTACAACACACCGAAGTGATAAAATTCTATTTCAAGTACTGAGAATTACTGACTCCCAAGTATTGATATCAACACCAGGAAGAATAAATTGATAGAATGAAAACCCTTCATTGGTGTGATACACTGAAACGCTGTGTATGGTTGACATGGTTGGCTAGTCTCCTAATATGATTCTCTTATCTACCAATCTTTTACTAGGTGGAAGAAATGTACAAAAAAGCACATGCTGCTATTAGGGAAGATCCCACCCATCAACCAAAAGAAAAGAAGGAAGTTAAAACCAAGAGGTATGGCGTTTCTATGATTTATGTATTTGTATTTCTCTATGTACATATGTACTTGCATGAATACATAAATACATACATCCATACACACACACACACACACGCACACACATGCTCAAACCGTAATTTGTTCACAAAATATTTTTACCATGTTGAAAATTAGATAATTCTGATGTCTTTCCCTTTTGAATTGAATTGAATTTTGATGACTGACAAATGCATCAATGATGATACCAAATCAACTAGCTGGAATTACCGTATGATAACAAAATGATTCCACGTTGGCATCTGAGAAGTCAGTTTGTTTCACAGCTCTGAACAAAATACCCCCATGGATATTCATATTCATATAACCATGATATCTTGTGTCTCGAAAACATGAAGTACTGAAATCTGAAATAATCTTGTACGTTGTAATTACAATGACCATGTAAATTATGGTTTCCTTGGACACATGGTGGTGTAGTCTTTGCAACTGTGAGAAGAAATACTAAAATTCAAAACCTGAGTTTGAATGACACATACCTTAGGTGTTTTCCGTAAATGAAAAATTTTGTATGACCATTAATTTTTACACTCCAACAGGTGGAATCGCAAGAAGCTGTCATTGGCACAACGTAAAGACCGTGTTAAGCAGAAAAAGGCGTCCTTCCTAAGAGCCCAAGAGGCGGAATAGAAATATCAATATGTAAAGACACTGTATTTGAATGGTACAAGAAAGAGAGAATCATTAATATTATGTTGTCAAAATTGAAAAATAAAACAACCTTTGGCAATGTACAGTATATGTTATCAGTCTTTTGATTTTACTTTAATCTGAGGTTATGTTCTCTCTGGTATCATTTGCTCCTGTTGGCAGAACCAGCTCTGAAAATTGGGGGGGGGGGGGGGGGGGGGTCCAGACCTCAAAAATGTTGCTGGAAAAACTGGGCTTGCCAAGATATTTTGACATCTGACTTGACAATATTGTTCACTAGGACACTGGTGAGCCAGTATGTGTGGGGTCAGATGGCAACGTCTCTGGGCCAGGGTTTACCCCAAAGTAGACGGCCCAAATAGAAACTGAATACAAACTTGACATCAATGATGATACCAAATCAACTAGCTGGAATTACCGTATGATAACAATGATTCCACGTTGGCATCTGAGAAGTCAGTTTCAACCTGAAGTACTTCTGGTACATAAACTTAGTCTGGTAGTACCAAGTTAATCAGACTACTTAGGAAGTTTACTATATCCTTCAGTGCAATCAGGGATATCTGGCAATAAAGTTGTATTTCGGTGCTAGGGAATTGTTTTGATTTTCAACTCAAGGTTGCTTCCCAGGAGGACAATACTGGCATAGAGATTGACAATTAAATTTAGAACCTTAACTTTATGCAGTGGGATAGGACTGTAAGAACATTTTTGTATCTTGTAAGTTCTCTGCATGGTTGCAGCAGCAACTTTTTACAAAGCAAGCATAACTCTGCAAGGTATTCTCATTCTCAAAATATCCAGATGTGTTTATTATACTGACAAGACAATAAACATGTTTTGAGATTAGTGGAGTTGTACAGAATGTAATCAACATACAAGACAACGTTTAGTATCCCAATCACTTTTTATTATGATTCAAAGCAACAACCACACAAATGGTTTGATGCTACACAAAATGTTATTGCACCATATTCAAGTCGTATTTATCAGACCCTACACAGGGTCTATGTATTTTTCAATGCTGAAAATTTACATACGTCATGACATAACCAACCAATTTTTATGTGACATTTACAGTCAAGAGATGGGAGGTCAGGTGAGTTCATGGACAGTTTTAAAAGTGATACCAATATTTAGAGGTGGGAGAGAAGACACTTCACAGAATCTGTCCATAGAATAACCATTTTCAAATAGCGACCTCTGGTGGTGATGCAGTGCAGTATTTTTACATTATTACAGTGAATAACATTTTTTGCACAAAGGTTACACATCACTGCAACAACTACCAGTATCATGCCTGTGCATAGGACTCCTCAATTACAGTATTTCATTGCACAGACAGAAACACTAGAGGGCGCTATTGGAAAAGGGGCAAACTTCTTGCATGGTTGTACAGTATACTGGACTATTGCTTCATATGCAACATGCATGTATACATATAAATATATTGAGCACACTTGAAAACTGCTCCTCATGGTCACACTGGGACATTCCACAAATGGTATTTCAGTTGACTGTAATAATGATTTATTTTTGTGTGTGTCCCTACCACCCAACCCACGTTTTTGTTCCACCATACAAAGAAAAAAAACAAAACATGCTTGTTGAACACATCAACTTCAGTGGCATTATTTCAATACGACTATTTGTATATCAGTACATCAGTAAACTTGCTTGGGAGGATTTCTTCATTTGAAAACAATGACCAACAGATCAGTTTGAAGATGTTGCACAAATCTGACGACAGTGCCCAGATACGTTCATTCACTCACTTTGGTTCAGTGTCAACAATACCGAGTCTGTACCTGCGAGTGGCAAACTAGTTTTGCCAACTGAGAATATTATTCCCTTCCTATAACAGACATTGAAAATTTACCCCAGTCAGTTTTTCAGTTTTCCCTAAATAAATTTACTTCACATTTTCAAAACCATACTGAACTTTGACAAATACATGTATGAACACGACACATTTGCATGACAATTGTAACATGTACAAATACAAACCAAAAAATTAACATAAAAGGAGTTCTCCAGAAATACTCTGTACATAAAATTGATAACCATCAATTTTTAAAAAAAAATACCCTTCCTTTTGACATCCACAATGGATAAGGTACAGGATTCCCAAATCAAAAAACGCATATTTATTGCAAATTTTATAATCCATCCAGACAAATAGTTTATATGGTTAATCCCAGTATGTACATTTTAAAATTTCAACAACAAAATAATGACCTTTGACCTAATTTGTAACTATGACAATGAATACATTAACTTTTCACCTGATTTGCAACTATGACAATGAATACTTTGACCTGATTTGTAACTATGACAATGAATATATTAACCTTTGACCTGATTTGCAATGATTACACTTTTAATACATTGTCATTGTTCTGAGCAAAGCATATAAATATATTGCTGTGCACAAATTTACAGCACCTTGGCGCAATCTTTTAAGTTTCATTTCAGTAGAACTATTTACAAAAATTATACACTAAACAGTCTGAAATACACTATTAGGGTAGCACATCTGAAAGAGACCGGGATCACCCCCTTCTAGGCACAAACAATTTTGCACCGGCTAAGTCTAGTACAAACACTTTAAAGTGGTCATATAGATGAGGATTGGGGATTTATAAAACTATTTTATCTTGACTTCCTATATGAAAAATCAACGTGAAACTACAGTGACCAAGTCTGTGTTTGTAACTTAATAAATGGCAAAAGCTAAAGATTAATAAATGTGCAAAATGTTTGTTATATTACGTGCAATAACAAACTTTAACACAGTTTTTTTTAGTGTTTTGCAATGTATTGAGTTACAAATACTGACTTTATCAATGTTGTTTAACATCAATTCTTCAAATAGGAAGCCATGATAAAATTGTTTTATAAATTAAAAATCAAAGATAAATTCACAATCCTCATCCATATATGGCCACTTTTAATCTCTCCATCCTTGTATCATGGTATTCTTCGTTTCTTTGATTGTAAACAATATATATATATATATATATATATATATATATATATATATTGGACCCGGTGTTCTTAACTGCACTAGCTGCAACTGGGATATTTTGTTTTCATCAAATAACCAGAGGTATATTGACTAAAGATTGACCAATTACTAATAAAAAGATATTGTATCTGTTAATTAGTGGTCAGTATTATCTGTAGGTAGTGTAGCGACCAAGTTTATATCTTGAGCAAAAGCTCGGTTTTGAATCTGTCACCCTGGTAAAACTACTGGTGTAACGTAAGTATCATTTTTTGACCAGACAAACCAACAATGTATTCACTGAAAATTGTTAAAATACCAATAATTAGACATTGTACATGTTAACCAGTGGTACAGAAACAGCTTGAAATTGTGATCGCCGTTGAGGGTGCTGATTTATAGGTGTGGACCCAATAATCATTTTCATTTGATTTAATGTGTCTCCAGCTACAAAATACATTTATCCACGGGTGATGTGATACAATTCACAGTATTCAATATTATTGTACCTATTTTTAAACAAAACATATTTTTTTTAAATGTTCCACTTGCAGCTAGTGCAGTACCTGGCTACATTCTACATAATAAATATGTTATTTATATATATATAAAGTTTGGCATTGTATCTAGTAAACATTATTGTAGGCCCCTGAAATACAGACCACAGCCATTTCACAACCTCTATGACTACAAAGACTGGTCTGTGAGGGCGCTATCCCCTTGACACCCCATTTGTTAAACTGATGATTATCTAAGTTATCACATAACATCTTGCACCACTATGGCTAGTGGGCAGTGTGCCCTCTAATGATAGCCAAACTTTGTTGTTGCGAGTCAAAATCAGAAAAACTGGCATTTCTTGTGAGATTGGGGAACACTAAATTTTGGTATCCCACTAGAAATTGTGTATGTCAGTGGTGCGTCAAATTGGCTTTGAGGGCCTGCTGCTGGAGGGTACATGGTAATATCAATTATTTGAAGGGTTCAATAGTTTGCTGACATGGACTATACCACTTTAAGGAGGGACATGACAGGATACAAAGCTAGCTACAGTTTCTGTGGAAAGTACTGGCGCTAGTACATGGCATCATGGACTATACCACTTTAAGGAAGGACATGACATGATACAAAGCTAGCTAGTTTCTGTGGAAAGTACTGACACTAGTACATGGCATCATGGACTATACCACTTTACGGAGGGACATGACCGGATATAATGCTAGCTACAGTTTCTGTGGACAGTACTGATACCACAAGTACATGCATCATATTCAAATGAAAGTAAAAATACACAACTATTGCGAATCTTACACATACTTGATGCCCAGACATAACATCCACCAGAAGTGTGGTAATACGATTCCTTCTTAGGGCATTATCCAGATCTGTAAACAGGTGTTGGTTTCCATCCTCGAATATTTATAAATCAAAAGATGCAAAGTTTCGTTGCTCGTGAAAACAACGTCGAGCTTCCTTTGCATTGTATTCGCAAGTATGACAACATCCCTAACATTACAACCCGCCCTTTTAAATTGCTCCATTTTAAGTAGCAAACAAGAAATAAAACTGAATGAAAGTGCTGTCGTGGAAAGAGATTGTACTTTCAAAACAAAAACCCCAATAGGCTGCTCTCTATGTTTACTTGTAGTCATAACCTTTACTATTATCGGGTCATGAGGGGTCAAAATTAAAACCTATTCCCCTAGCTACTACTTTCCTGTACATTTGTAATTCGGTTTCTCTTTCCCCATAACTAGCCAGACAAATCTATTTCCACAGCCATCAATTTTTTTTTGACGTGGTCTGTTAGCGGGAATCTCATTGTCATAAACCACTGCCTCTTATGATTCTAGATTTCTATGCAAATTTTTGTATTACTTTCACTAGCATCACAGTGCAGTTATCAGATACATGATTATGATGCCGATGCTTCTTACAACCGTGTGTATGACTACGGCTGACCCACTACTGCTGAGTTGTAGTTGTCATGGCAACAAATCACTGCTACTGAGTTGTAGTTGGCATGACAACAAAAATGCTACCATTGAGTTGTACTGTACATGGACATATAGAAATCTTCTGTAAAGTCATGGATGATCTGTGGGTTGTCTCGTCTCCAACGATATAAATAACTACTTCTATTGTGTCTTTGATCTATATTTCACTGACTAACAGACTGGTCTTCATCTTCAAGTTCAAGGTTAAGATCATCATCACCCCACCCTCCTTCCTCCTCCTAGAGATAGAAAACAGGAAACCAACAATTCTGTTAAGTGTAGTACTAAAAACATCACTGCATATTTACACACAAGGAAGTGGGGGTAATCATTCAATTTACACAAAATCGCATGAACGCAGTTATATTCTTCTGAAATAATCTCTTTTGGATAAATATATGTAATGATAGCATACTGGCGAGTTAGTACCATTGTTGATATTCAACGTATTTTCACTGTATCATTTGCACTGTTTTCTGCCACACTTTTACTTGCATTGTTCATGAATGTATGGCCACAGAGAACACAGCAAGCACTCATGCAAATACCTTAGGTACACACTGGTACAAACGCATCCATGGTTACCATGAAGACATAGTCTAGATATTGTTACATAATTGTAAACCATGACAATTCCATCACAAGAAAATTACAAGAACTTTGGGTCAAAAGAGTAGAAATCTTCATATATCCACTCACCTCATCATTGGTTTCCACGGCAGCAAATGATGCAGACAATTCCGCTTCAATTTCAGCTTCTATTTCTGCTCTTTCTGTGCTAGATAGTTGACTTGAATCTTCTTTATGACTTGACATCACTGTGTTATCTTGACTTTTAGGGGCTGGCTTGGGTTTCGTTTTTGAGGAACGAGAGCTTAATTCCTCCAGGCTAACAATATTTGACTTAACTGTGGGCTCCATGTCTGCAAAGAAATCGGGTTCTGAATCTGGCATTTTGGCTTTGATTTCCGGAATAGAGTATCCCTCACCGAGGTCTTTTGGGGTTACATTTCTACCACCAGGAGATGTTGCTTCTTTCACCGATGGAGATTTTGGTGACCTTGGACTTTTACTTTGTCCAGTGGGTGTTGTCGGCGATTTTGGAGTTGTATTCGAGTCTTTTGAACCCTTTGTCCCAATTTTTAATTTCAATGCCCCACTCTTGCCTTTTGCGGGAACTTTAGTTTCTGTAACGTTTTCTGTTTTTGTGTCATCCCAACTCGACCAATTGTCCTCTTTTCCTTTCTCCGTTGGTTCATCCGAGGTCATTTCCACGGCAACAGTCTCCGGTTGTTCCATATCTCCCCAGTCTGACCAACTTTCTTCTTCTTGAAATTTAGAATCCATGGCGATGTCACGAGTGTCAGAGTCAATATTCTGAGTAAGGTCAGAGGTCAGATCTTCCTTGATAGCGTGGATTCCAGTGTCGTCCTCGGAGTGAGATTGTTCTAAATCTTTCAAACGATCTACAAGGCTGACATCATGAATAACTTCAGTTGCTAGAGTCACTGAAAAAGAATCAAACGTTACTCAGCATTTGCAGTATTGGAGAAGATATGAATAACCAAACATCTTGAGGTTTCCCCTCAGAAGTGGCACATGTACCTTAATAGGGG
Source organism: Glandiceps talaboti (assembly GCF_964340395.1). Lineage (NCBI taxonomy): Eukaryota > Metazoa > Hemichordata > Enteropneusta > Spengelidae > Glandiceps > Glandiceps talaboti. Next base: position 12,563,630 of record NC_135558.1, on the reverse strand, counting down.
TATCATGATTTTAAATTAAGAGTCGAAGGGAGCTTTATATTTTAGAATTGTACAAGTGACAGGATAATGTGATAAACCTATACTGTAATCCCCACCCCTTTCAAACAAATACTTGCAATGCGGTGACTGTCTTACCATTAGTCTTCAAAGATAAGATGACAGGAAATGGGTGGATGGATTGACAGACGGATGTGTGAATGGATACTTCTAACTTACTCACCCTTTTTCTGCTGCTCTTGTTTCCGCTTCTCTCGCTCAAGTTTCCTTTCTTCGTTTCTCTTCTTGGTTTCAAGTCGTCTCCTCTCTCTTTCTTCCTGAGATGAAATGCCTAAATCTTTCTTACCACTACTGATGTCTTTGTTGGCATGACTACGGGCAGGTCTGGTAATTTTTGGAAGATTGATGACACCACTAACAGCTGTTAAATTAAACGTATGAGGTCCTGCCTTGAATGGACTTTCTTGTTGCTGAAACTAAATCAATGGAGATAATCATGAAAGTCATCATGTATATACCGAAAAGAATCACCCCTTAAATCTGCACTAGCTACAACTGGAACATTTTTAAAATAGATTCCAAGTCAACTATTATAACATGCACAACCATTTAGAACAAAAATTATGAAATATATACTTTAGGTTGTTCTATGTCACGACAACACGCATCTACGTCACTGGTTTTGCAGTGTCTTGAAATATTAGTTAAAAACGTTCAAAATTACCATTACTTTCCTGGATTTTTCTTTGATATTACTGGCGCTGATATAATTATGTATTCTCCAATATTTTTCTTCATTGAGCCGGAAAATACTTGTGACCTAAGGGTTGTCACTACTTGTATATCAATCTAGTGACAAAAACCTTGTAGGTCTCTCGTAAAGACCCCTTAGGTCACTCGTATTTTCTTTGGCTGAACGAAGAAAAATATTGGGAAAATAACATCTAATTACACCACAGTTTTTTAATTTTGTGTTTTCTCCATCTCTTTTTCGCTGAATAGATGTGTTTACTATGAACATTGAATACTTACATCACTTTTTAAAATTATCGTTTATCATAATGGGTGTGCAAAATATTCCATATACAGAAATAAGAAATCGTGGTGTAATAGTCTGACTTGAATCTATTTCAGTGTTTGTTCATTTCATTTTATATGGTCTAAGAATAATTCTATATTATACTTTTTTAAATATGTTTTAGAACCCAAATAATTATGTCAAAAGCAGATTAAGTATACTTTTCTACAAAATAAATACGCTTTTGATAGGAAATTAACATTTTTGATGGTAGAACCCCCACCCCCACCCCACCAAAACAAAAATATATCAACGTTGATTTCGCAATATATTATCAAAGATCCACAAACAAAATGAGAAGGTCAAACTGTGTTGACTTTCTAAATTCCACCGGTGTACAACTAAAACATATGGTATAGCTAGTAATCATACAACATTCCAATCATTTTGCATACAAATAAACACTTCATACCAACATCTGACACTGTATTTTGCAAAATTGATAACTAAAAATCACCTGGGTGTGTGAATCACTTACCGTTACGAGGATTCCCCTCTAAAAATAAGGTTTGAATTCACAACACACTTGTTAACTTAAAAAACTTTCACCCGTACAGAATATAAAATTTGCAGAAAAAAAATGTTCTAAAGCCTGCACACAGCAATAAATGAGAGAATGCAAATACCCCTCACATAAATATGTATTGCAATGATGAAAACTGTATAAAAAGTATATCATTTTTTCGAAATTAATTAAAACATCTTAATTACCATAATTAATTAATAAATCAATTAAAACAAGCAATTTATCAATACCTGCAAGCGTGAGTTGAATGAATCAGACAACCACCATAATAATTCAATAGATGTCGTTGGAGTCGACGTGGCATATGGATAGACCGTATATATGTTAATGCGAGACCAACTGGTTTGATGCTTAGTTTTCAACAACACAGATTGTAAGAGATTAACCCCTGCATGACCTTTAGGCTGCACCATTCACCCTATGGGGGTGATAGGCCTCCAAGGTCATTCCAAGCACATACATTTCTAGTGGGTATATACATGAACCTAACAAATTTATGCTTCTCGGATGTACAATTTTAACAGATTTGTGATCAAAATGAAATCAAAATCAACAATTTGGATATTAAGTTATTTTCATTTTCATAAATTCTTCATTTTTATAATAATACAAATAAATGATCAATCATTCTAGGTGATATCTTTATTAATAATGCTACACAACATTATTGCAACTGGTGAATGGTTTACTCATGAAATACAAATATTTGTTTTTGTCCTTTTTCTTCGTATTACATCATACAACTGAACGTATTTTTGCCATATTTAAAAAAAAAATCCATATTTTCCCAAAACTCAATTTGTTCAGTGTTTATATTAAATACACATAACCAATCATGAATGGATACAATATTGTAATAAAAATAATAGTGAGGTGGGGGGGGGGGGGGGGTGTCCATTGTCAATACAATTGGTAAATTTCTCATTTTGTTGTCTTTTCATTTGTATGATATGTATATATACACAAATATATTAATGTACATCACTTTGGTGCCAGCAAGTACTGGTATCTGGGACACATGGCACAGTTTGTTTCCATGGCAACAATTTTCACCATTATTTAATCGTTGACAAAATATCCTGATTTCAATCTTGTTGAGACTGCTGTGCACAGCTGGTACTAACAGCTGATGTTAATCAGGTCTCCATCAGATAGTTTTTCACGAGCTCATGGCGTGGAAAAACATAAAATTTATGTATGCTGTAATAATGTGTACCAGTGATTTGTAATAAAGTGGTGCCATTGACACTGTAGCACAACTGATGATAATCTCTATTTCCTAATGAACAGATATTAGTAGTGCACTCTCCTAGTAAAATCCACCATAACCTTTAAAAATATCTCAACCATCAAAAATATTTGTATTACTATAATCATGCCAAGTTTTTTGGGGGATTCTTCTTAATTTTTTTCTTAATTACTAGATGACTTCTTCCACAAAACTGTATCCATAGCAAATACTGGTATTTAGAAGTAACAAATCATACATATTTATGATATATAAGTATAGATTCTTACCTTAGGTCTACCATCCAGGAAGTATTTATGTCTGGTACCACCAACCACCACTCTACCACCAAGTACAGGGACTAGATCTCCTAATGCATGCAGACTTGCACTCACTAGATCATTGTTGGTGTCACGTAACCCTAGCAACAACTGATCAAACAAAACAAAATTGTGAATTATTAGAAATTTTTTGAACTATGAGTTTGTACACAACACACACACACAAATATGTACACACATACATACATACATACATACATACATACATACATACATAGTATTACATACCTACCCCCACACACGTACATATGTACGTACATACGTACGTACGTACGTACGTACGTACGTACGTACGAACGTACATACATGTACATACATACATACATACATACATACGTATGTACGCACATACGTACGTACGTACACACGTACATACATATGTACGTGTACACAGGTGTGTACTTACATTGGCAGGCATGCATACTACATGTGTTCATGTACATGTACTGGTATTTACACTGCAGTACAATACTGCATACATATATACAAATGAATGCACAATTGCTCAATGTACATAGCATTGCTTCAACGTAGCTGCAACAGGTGAGAATGTATATTTTTGCAAAAGGGGGGCGTTTCAGATAAACATATGCTCACACTTGTGCATTTTTACTCACTCTATTTACTATGAAAGTATGGCTGCAGACAACATAAGCACTCATGCAAACATTCTAGTACACCACACTGTCATACACGTCAATGGTTAGTATTACACTGATAGTAATGACTGTTCATCAAATACTGTACATGTAGCACTCAATTCCCAGCAATGGCTTGATTGTTTACTGGGAGAAACACTCCCACCTTTAGCATGATCTGTGTGACCTTCAGCAAACTTATTGGACACCTACTCTACATGTATCTCAGTGTTCTCCCCACTATAGTAGAAAGCACAGTGCTAACACCATCCTTGCCACCTAGGCTGTCATGCTTGACAGATTTCTGCCATGCTTCAAAAGTGTTCTGCCATCCATGAGCTTTAGTAATCTTTTGAATGACATTATTATAATAATACTTTCATCTGAAGAGAAATGGCCAATCACAATGTCCATGCAAATGTGATAGATTTATACATGTCAGAGTACATTTCAATGTTGAAGGCACGCATATTATAGGCTGATTATGTAAATTAGTATGCAAATTAACTGCCATCCTTGTCATTTATCCTAGTGAGCAATGTGCCCTCTAATGATAGCCAAATTTTGTTGTGAGTCAAAATGATAAAAACTGGCATTTCTTGTGAGTCACCACATAGTAAGAGATTGGGGAACACCAAATTTTGGTGTGTCACTAGAAATTGTGTGCGTCAGTGGGATATCAAATTGGCCTATAGGGAGAATACTGTTTCTATCTATTGTAACAGTTGTTAGTTTGACAGACACTCACTGACAGTCACATCAACATGCTACCTCTTACCTGTGGCATAATGGTTTTCCGTAACATGTTTACATCCAGTAAATCCACATAAAGAGTGAAATATTTCAGCAGAGTTAGTCTTACGTGTGTTTCTCTCACAAGGAAGATCTTTTGTAAAATTGGAATGATTTGTTCTTTATATTCTTTAATTGGAAGAACTGGATGAATTTGGTTTTCTTGAAAGTTTACTTCTTCATTTGGTTCTGAAATAGTAAGATAATATTAATGACGTCAGTTATCTTCTTACTCATGTAGTGTACAAGATTTACAGCGAAGTAAGAAATTAGGATATACCTCAAAAAAATCTGGGAACACTTCATAACGTGAGTTAAATATTCCACAATACATAGCTATATTTGGTGATAGTAACACAGACACATAGCACATACCCATATATGGTGACATTAAAAGTTGCTATAGCACATGCCCATATTTGGCATTAGTAAATTCAGACACAAAGCACATACCCATATTTGGTGAGAGCAACACAGATACACAGCACATACCCATATATGGTGACAGTACATGTTGATGTAGCACATACCCATATTTGGCATTGGTAAATGCAGATACAAAGCACATGCCCATATTTGGTGAAAGTAACACACACACACACACACAGCACATACACATATTTGGTATTACATGTAGTAAATGCAGATACACAGCACATATCTATATTTGGTATTAGTAAATGCAGCTACACAGCACATACCATATTTGGTATTAGTAAATGTAGATACACAGCGCATACCATATTTGGTATTAGTAAATGCAGATATACAGCATTTGGCCATATTTGGTATTAGTAAATACAGATACACAACATACCCATATTTGGTATTATTAAGTGCAGATACACAGCACATACCCTTATTTGGTGATGGTAAATACAGATACACAGCACTTACCCATATTTGGTGTTAGTAAATGCGGATACACATATTCCACTGCACTGGACTCAGCCATGACAAACCGTGTCAGTAGCTTTGGCACCAGCCTATTGGCTATTAGATCCGTGGGTAAAGTCAGTAGCTTTGGGACTAAAGTTTTGAAGAAAGTTGTCTTCTCTATTTCATTCTTAATGGTAATGTTGTTCAGAAAATTAACTATTTCTAGAAAAGCGTTTCTGCAAGAAAAGTATAGAATGAAATATTGGAATAAATCCAAACATTTATGGGTTCCCAGTGAACCATTTTTAACCCTTACAATGCCATGTCTGCATATATGCAGACAAGTTTACTCATTTGCATATAGAGCCCAATTTTCACTTCTTCGCCTCATATCTTGGTAAATTAATATTCATTTGAGGATATATATGTAATGGGTGGATAAGGAAAAAATGATATAGGTTGTATGTTTTATTATTCCTTTCAAGTGCAAGTTGATAATTGTAGAGTAGGTAAGATGCTCCTTTGTAGTGGAAAAAAGTTCATCACCTAGGGAGTCTTTTGCATGAAAAGTCTATGGCCTAGTGAGTCTTTGGCATGAAAAGTCCATCGCCTAGGGAGTCTTTTGCATGAAAAGTCTATGGCCTAGGGAGTCTTTGGCATGAAAAGTCCATCGCCTAGGGAGTCTTTTGCATGAAAAATCCATCGCCTAGGGAGTCTTGCAAGAAAAGTCTATGGCATCTTAATGTTAAAGGGGAACACCACTGCAGGAAAAAAAAGGCATTTTTGTAAACTTTGGGTTCTGGTGAGTCATTTCATAAAGTTATGGGATCTACTAGTCCTACCTCTGTCACACTCCATCCCATCACTCAATCTACTTTACAGAGATGCGTTTACATCACATAAATTATGAGATATGAGTTGACACTTGTCCGCATTCATTGTTCAGTGTAGGTCCTTACCATGGATACACATTGTCTCATGGGAGTCAGGAGACATGCATATGAATGAGGAACAAGTTTCAAATACATTTCTCGGCAACCATCCATACTGTGTGTGATGTCAAATATGAAATTATTCCAGAACCCAATGTTTATGAAATGCTAATTTTCTGCAGTAGCGTTCCTCTTTAACTGTAGTATCCATTGACAACGAACAATTCAACATCTTTATTTGATTGACGCAGTGTTTTCCCTAAGGTTGGGGAACCTCAGTAACAAAAAGGTCGAAAGTTGATAAAAGTAGCATAGTTTCCCATGGAATCCAGCATAATTTTGTTTGGGAGCTCAACAATTACTGGGCAACCCCGGTAGATTTTACCTACTTACCGGTACCGCTCTTCGCAAAAGCACTATTGAGTTTGCACATGAAATTTGAAATACCAACACTGCACAGGGGACTGGATACTTACTTGAAGAGTTTATCAGAGAGTAAAGTTTTCAACTTGGGTCTGAGTTGTGGGTCAGGATTCAAGAAGTCATATTCTATAACATTGGCAAAGTCTGATGTCATATCACCTACAAATGAAACACATAGAGGAAATTAACATTCTCTGGCACTTGAATTCATGTATGTGAATCAGTGGTAGGAAGATATCAGAAACTGACTCAAAAGTTCATTTCTGGTGAAGACAGTGCACTGTCCAGACATATGTCTGTAAGCTGTGACATGTCATACCATGTCTATCACAGCCAGCACCCACACTGTAAGATATGACACAGCATACCATGCCTATCACAGCCAGAACCCACAAGGAACGTTTGATGTTCGTTCGATCCTTACAATCTTGCTGTGTTGAACTCTGGGGTCGGTCGGAAATAAAAAAAGTTTTTTTTTCTTCTAATGTCGGAGCTGCAAATTAGGGTCGGTCGGGAGATGAGAAACAGAAAAATAAAAAGGGTCGCCCTTACTAGCATCACATCATTCAAATCTAAACTTTTACTTCCTTTCTCACCTAATTCTGTCAGATATTCAAGCAATTCCTGTGCTAGTACACCAAATGCATATGCATCCCTTGCGTGTCCAAAATCTGGCGATATTGTACTTTTACTTTTCTCATCCTTCTCTTCAGGTGGTATAATCTTGGGATCTCTCAGTGGACTCATCTGTTCCAAAAACTGTGAATTGAAATGACATAAAAAGGTGTTGGCAAACAGTGATTGTCACTCAAAGTGAACAAAGGGAACTGTCACTGAATATATGATATCTTTGACTTCAAAGTCATGACTTTATCTGAAAGTTAATAATTATAACTGTTTATAATTTACTTGGCAAATTGAAATGACAAAAAGGAGTTCAAACTTGGACCATGACTTTTACAATACATGCACCAGCCATGTTGAAAACACACATCTGAACAGAAAATACAGGATTTATTTTCTGTTTTAAAGTCACAATGTGTGTTCAGCACTAAGCCATTGTTCTACAAGGTTTGATATGTTATAAACACATTCAAAACCGCCACTAGTTTCTTCAATTTTTCATATATTAAGCTTACACAATCCTATAATTTCTCCATATTTTTACTTCACTCATTCAGAAAATACTCCAAACTTACAAGCACTGTCACTGCTCCTCTTTGAATGAAAAAAAAGATTACGGAATAATAAATAATATATAAATATTTTGATAGTTACTGTTTCAAGTGCTCAAATAAAAGTCGTGATGTCGGACTAATTTCACTCACCTGTACAGTAGCTTCATTGAACTTACACAGGTGCTCCATACCGCCAAGCCTCCAGCCTCCATCTTGACTCACATAAATGGAAGACATACAGACATTGTTGTGAGACACACCTCCCTACAATGTAAACAAAGAGGAGTCAGAGATTGATGACTTGTATGTACAGTATATGGCATCATACTTTCACAGTGACATGCACAGACAGAAGTGGATTGACTAATGGAGGAACCAGCTGTCACACACCACACAACATGGTGACTGTTTGACCAATGTATCGCAAGCTATTTTTAGACTTACTTTCATTCATTTTGAAATAACACGTTGTACAAATACATACATTTTAAAAGTAATGTTGAGGATCACACAAGAAAGCAATTAAAAACTTATTTCCATTGTGGTCCTACAAGCATCAGTTCTGTTTACATGCAGGCAACCAACTTCAGGGGCTAGAGGTGCCCTCCCCCCCCCCCCCCCCTACCACCACCACCCGTCCCATCCACTAACGGTGACTTGTAAGTTGTATCACAGAAGGCTTCAAAGAGGATTCAGGAGGCAAATTTATTGAACATAACAGACAACCAAAACATCCTGATGCCCACCACATATAAGAGAGTAGCTCAAATAAAACCCAAACATCATTTTTTTTTTACATTTTTTTTGAAAATAAATATTGCACAGTATTTCAGATAATTCATTCTATTTCAAAAAGCTTTGCTATCTGCATTACAGTACAGATATCTGCTTTTGTGCTTGTGAATTCATGTACCCCCAGTACTAGTATTTCATGTGTTCAGTCACAACATTAGAACACTATAACAGACAATTGTCCAGGAAAAATCAACAAAGAGGACACCCTCAATACACTGATATAAGCTGACATAAGTGGCTTATCGTATGCAAAACTGCAAAACACCTCACACTGGATAGGAGTTTTTCTATGTTATGACTGGCTTCTTGGTGTGTACCCTGTCAGTTGCTCAACATGATTTCACATATTTATGGGGTGAATTGGAAGAATGTCTAGGTCTATCCGTTTGTTTTGAACCTGAAGATCTTGCCACTCATGACTTGTCCCATGGATCAAATGAAAATCTATCTTGACCACTAACATGCTGACAAGAGTGTGAACAGTGCACGTCAGTCGAAATCCATCACATATTTCACAGGCACTTGGAGTAAATACAGCTACTGTGGTAATTTAAAACAAAAGTGAACCTGGAATGTTGTTTTATACTGTATAGACACCATTTGACTAGATGTGAATGGTGAGATCTTCAGATTCAAAACAATGGATAGCATCTATACTAAAATAATATAGTATATTTTGATATAAAACAAAAGTAAACTACAATATTTCAAACTGTGTCCCTTTTAACCTTTTTAAGATAATCCTTTGAATAATAAATCTTACCCTCTGATGTAGAAAACTTAAAGCCTCTACTATATTGTACATGCCGGCACATATTTCTTCCGATGTCAAAGTCTCCAAGACTAATTCCAATGGTTTAACCAACTCTGTTATAAGGTAAGTTCCTTCAACATTGTTGCAGGAATCAAAGAATTTCAAAATAGTTGGATGTCTTAGGATCTTGAGTTGCTGTGGAAAAGAAAATGTATATAATATTATGTAAACATTAAAGGGGCACAGGCTGAGTTTAGACGGTTTTTACTTTGTTAGTAATACAAAATATTTTACGTAAAACTAATCAAGTATAGTGTTTACAACGATTCATGTAGCCGTGACGTGTCACTTTTTACCAACCAACCAACTCCTTTGTTGTTCATGTAATGACAGGGATTTCCTAAGATTTGTTGATATGTACCAACAATTATGTCATCAAATCTTTCATACATTATATCTAAATACCAGAATTGAGTTATACCAGTATCAAGTAACGAATGAGTGTGCTTCAGTAAGTAGAATACAATATGTAACTGTTATATATAGTAAGTTACTCTATTGAGCCCCTTTAACACATTATGGTGCACACAGCTCAATGACACACAATATAACTTAGTATATATATGGTGACCTAAAGAAGCAATGTCTGTGTTCAGGGAATAGAACATGTGACGCTTCAATTCTGGGACATGTGCGAAATTGTGAACTGCTCAGTAAAATATTTCACTACTGCCATACTGATCGACATAACCCCATTCCTACCTCTCAATTACTTACAATGTACAGCCAAGATGTTGGTTGTGTGTAATCCTGTAACTTACTTTCTATTTTAAAAAATGCAGAATTAATTAAAACTATAGTCACAACACGTTATCAATGTTACATTTGTTTGACCCCCCCCCCAAAAAAAAAAATAAATAAATAAATAAATAATAATAAAAATATTTCAATCATACTATTACTAATATTATAGTAATAATGCCAAAATATCTTTCTAACAACAATGAGGTGTTTTTTTTTTAATCTCACATCACCATCATTGTTACCAAGTACATAACTACTGTTAGTGTTACACGTTGTCACACGAGTGTTTACACGTGTACCGGGGTTACAGTCACTCTCACTCTCGACGAACGACAACGGTTACACACTTGTCTTGTCATTCAAGTTACACCGCCAGTGTTACTGATTGCCAAGTTCACTTCCGGTAAACCACGTTTTACCCGTTCTTATCGTCAACACAGCTGAATTAGAAGATTTTGATCAACTAACAGTGACTTACTTTCGCGGCATTTTCAAGTCGCTTGTCGGCTTTCTGTTCAGTATTTTTATGAATGAAAACTGACACCCTCGACCCGTCGTTCCTCTTGGCTGGGTGGATTTTCCATTCCTGTTGTGCGGATGTTTGAAACGGTTCTTCGAGATCACAACCTTGTAGAATACTAGTCTCTGCTCCCATGTTATTCTGGTGTAGTGACGATTAATCTTCGACTTCACTTGATGGACCTTGGGGAAAGTTTATAAAAATATACCCTTACATATTGGCAAATCGTACGATGATTTGTAATACACAGTCCACCATATTGGATATCAAATCTCGTTCAGCGATCTCGCGTATTGAGAGAGTAGCCACTGCATTTACTATGAGGGCGCACACTGTCATGATTCATACACGATTCCCAGCGCGGTTGGCTCAAGATCTTTGCAGTTTTTAGGAATTTTCTCTCGTTCATATACTCTTTTTTGATCTATTTTAATCAAACCCATGGTAGTGTTCTCATGATATCAGACTGCAAAAGTTACAGATGCACAAATAACGAAAATAAATGAAAATAAGTTTGATATTGAAATTTTACAATATACCAAGCAGTTAATTTTGATTATGGGAATTGGAATTCGAAAATACCCAGCCAGTCAGTCAGTCCCCTGTGGTCACTTATTTTCACTATGTTGAACTTCAGTTTCTTTTTAAGTTATTTATAGTGGTTAAAATAAATAGCAATATTTCTCATCCATAGGGTCACTTTAACAACATGCAGTTTCTAAATATGTCTCAGTTCTCCCCAGAAAAGAATTCTACATGTATGCTTAATAATAATAATAATCCTTATTCGTATAAATAAATTCGAATATTTGTTGGATGGTCGCCACTGAACAGTGCCCAAGTGCCCTAGTGTTTAGTCTTGTTCCAAACAGGACAGTGTATTACATATTAAAAACTTCATTACACTTTTCCAGTCTAGTCAAGGTCCCAACGAAAGGTGTCAAGTGTGTTTGAATGTCATAGTGAACGAAGAACGAATGGAGCATGTCAGTAAGTAATCCATCACAAATTGACAGGATGTCGTCATCGCTCATTAATACATTTGATACAACTGTTCTGACCATGTTTTGACTATCGCAGGAATTTAGCATGTAATAATGATATGCAAATGTCCAACTCCTCCTCCAACTAAGATCATGTGGGACAACGACATCATCATGTTTATATGAACTCTGTGGGAGGAGCACAGAATTATGTGCAATTGTTGGGGACCTTGACTAGACTGGAAAAGTGTAATGAAGTTTTTAATACATAATACACTGTCCTGTTTGGAACTAGAGTACCTAGTGTTGAAAAGCTGGAGAAAACCGGAGTATCCAAAGTTCTCCCCAGAAAAGATTTCTATGCTTAATAATTTAATAATTATCTTTATTTGTACAAATACTTAGTAAATTCGAAAATTTGTTGATTGGTCCCCCATTGAACAGCGCCCTCAGTGCTTTAGTGTTGAAAAGTAGGAGAGAATAGGAGTATCCAAAGAGAAAACTGTGTTGTTCAGCAGGTTCAAACTCGAAGTATCACCCTTCTATCTTACATACAGACCTGGTTAAATTTTAATCAAACCCAATCGGCACTGGGTGGGTTCGAACCCAGACTGCAGAGATAAGAGGCGCGTACAAGCTAACTGCTCAGCCATCGACAACGCATACTGATCCATTCCCATGAACCATTCAGTAAGTCATATAAACTCCAAATAATGCATACCAAACTGCTACAAATTGGTTTACTTTGGAAGTGTTTTTTTATTTCATATTTTCACATAAAAATTGATAACACAGACACCAAAATTAGTTTGACTTTCGTCATATTGCACTTAATTATTACTGCAGAAAATGTTGCTATCGACAAAGAGAGACACAGTAAACTAAAACTATTGTTGTTGCATGTGGCAGATTACAAGTGGTTAATAGCAGTGCCTTGGTTTAATATAAGAATATAATCACCCTGAAATCAAGATAGTGTAAACACTGAATGAGCTTGAATGTGCTTCGTACCATGAGAAAAACATATGCTATCAGATATGCCATGCTACTGTACTACACGTGTAATACAGTAACATCCTTTGAAAGCAATATGTCATAACAGTAAAGTTTGTTTGTGCTAACTTCTCATTAGCTGATATGCCATTGTCATTTTTTAATTCTGTCCAACACCCCCCACCCCACCCCACCCTACCCACTATGTATGGCAGTCATAATATGTAGATATGTGGTGCATCATGTAACTATCCTTCTTCATCAAAATACAAATTCCAGTATATATACTTTTAATACTATGTCAATAAACTATGCAAAAATATATTGCTCATGGTTGCGAGAATCGAGCAAAGGCGGCAATAAACGATTCAACAGCCTCATATTATCTTCAATTCTAGTAACTTAAAATTTCAGAGATTTTTCAGATCATTCTCATGGCATATATTTCATCAACACCTATATTACATGTAATGTATTTAATTTATTTGATGGAAAGTTCATTTGTCATGCCAATATGACTCACCAACATTTTTATGCCACGATATTTTCATATATTTATGTCACTTTTTAAGAGTCTGAAACAATTTTTTTTTTTTCAGAAGTTGTTTTAATTTCAGGGACTTTCAAAGAGTTTCTTCAGTTGCAGTTAAACTCTGCTCATCTTCATAATTGCTATGTATGACGGGTTCCTGTACGATGTCATACAATAATATCAGTGATTCCTCTATCCATGTGCAGTCACATTGTTAGACTGCCGACAGTCGCTTGTGCCTTTTTTCCCTACGTTTTATCTAAACTTAAGTCGTTGCTGCGCTCCTATCCGGCGCAATACTACTATAATTGTCTACTCTCATGATCAAATTGTCTATTTTTTGAAAATTACTGTAAACCTGGAAACTTCACTAAAGACTTATTTTCGCTTATTTCATTGGTAAACGAAAACGCAAAATAAGTACTGACTAAAATACCTTCGAAGTTATACATGGACACAATGTACCAGTCAGGTAATTAGTATAAATAAGTCGTTGAGAACAAGATGAAGACTGTAAAATCGCAAAATGTTCTAGTAGTGAAAATATCTAGGTTTACAGTATCACAGTAAGTGTATACCAGTTTGATAAATTACCATAACACTTGAATAATTGATTCCAAACTCTGCTATACCAGTATCTCCTTTCCACAGCTAAAGTATCTAACACTAACAGTTTGGAAAATTACTTCTTAAAGGTAACTGAACCTCCCATTTTCCAGAAGTACAGTGACCTTGTGAACAATTAGCTGTCAGACCACTTCAACTTTCGAAATCTGTGCAATCTCAGGAAAACCTTGAAAGGAACGCCCAGGAGTATAAACAAATCATACCAGTATTTCATTGATAAAAATTCAAAGAAATCCTCTAAACCTTTCAATTCTTACACAGTCAGGTGATACTATCATTTGTCATGGAATTTTAATTGCACATCTTTTCAGTATCCAACTTACTTCCCGCTAAAATGAGTTGAACAAAAATTCATGTTTATCTGCACTTTTTGGCACCTTTCAACCTTATTTTTGGCAAGAATAAAAGTAATGATTGTTTTCTATTGGGCAGTATCAAAAGATTTGATAAAAAAGTTATCTGAAATACTTAAAAACCTGTAAAAATGCAGTCGTCATATTTGTTAAATTTGACAGTATTGACAGTGCACAACACAGAGACTAAAGGGTTAAGGTCATACGTCTGGTTCTGGTTAGGTTAAAGGTCAAATACATATTACGGTGTTTGCATGTTTTAAGACTACTTTCTGTATCTCTTGCACTATAATTATACTAAACAGCTAGACATTTCAAAGGAGAATCTTCCAATAAAGTTTTGGAAGCTTTAGAGAAAGTAACTAAGCATACAAAAAGGAAATAGAATTGGCAAGTAATCATGCAGTCTTGCGTGGACCTCTTCAGGTTTACAAACTAAATCCTCTATCACTGATCACCACCTTTAAGCAGCTTTAAGAGTTCCTGCAAAAAAAACAAAACCAAAAAACAAGGATAAATCAACTATATGTATAAACAGATATGGTAATGTAGAATCTCATTTTCACATCTGTGAGATATCCAACAAAATACAGTAACAATCTAGTTTCAAGAAATCATAGGTTGAATACCGTACTATGTCCAAGTCTAGGAAAGAACTCTGTGTATGCGAACAGATGAATTTGACATGAATGACATGCAGTCCAAAAATTTGAAAAAGAAATTATCACAATAACTGTGTGGTTATCATAAATTTTGGTAATTACTTCCACTGTGAAAATAGCTTATAGTTATATAGATCAACACATGTAGATGGCTTACTTGAAATCTGGGTAAAAAATTCAAATATAATCACCTGTGTTGCAATATAGTCATCGTTTTGAAAGTCATGAAGCAGATCAAAATGATCATGACCTTTGACATCAAGTTCCTTCACTGACAAACCACCATCTCTCAGTTGCTATGGACGACAAATAAAATGTATGAATCAAATCAGAAATCAAAAACTTTGAAATGACTGCCAGAAATTTTACCTTTTTTTAGTATTTAATATCAATTATGAAACAAACGATTCAAAATACTAGAATTTAAATGACAAACAGAACTTAAAGACAACTATCACTGTAATGTTTGGTGGACCAAAAATCAAATTTGAAAGTAATGAAAAATTTGAATACAAAAGTTTTACATTTTATTTGGAAATTACCATTGTGTGTACAAATTGGAAATTTGGCTGAATTTGAGATTACCACCAAGAGCTATTATTGTTAAATCCAACCAGAGTGTTTATCTAAACCGATGATGTTATTGTGTATATATCCATAAATTACATCTGGACAGGATGGTGGAGTTAGGACATAAGCACAATTTACATATGAGCAGTGTGTTCTTAGAAAGGTCAACCATTTTTTAACCTGCAATCGTGAATGAAGTAGCCATTTCTCAGTCATAACATTTTACCTCACGCTAATGTGTCAAAATAGAACAAGAAGGTTGACTTATTCTCAGTAGCTGCAATACCATATTTTACCTCACGCTAGAGGGTCAAAATAGAACAAGAAGGTTGACTTATTCTCAGTACCTGCAATAGCACTTCACCTAATGCTAGGGGGTCAAAATAGAACAAGAAGGTTGACTTATTCTCAGTACCTGGTAGCTGCAATACCATATTTTACCTCACGCTAGAGGGTCAAAATAGAACAAGAAGGTTGACTCATTCTCAGTACCTGCAATACCATATTTTACCTCATGCTAGAGGGTCAAAATAGAACAAGAAGGTTGACTCATTCTCAGTACCTGCAATAGCATTTTACCTCATGCTAGAGGGTCGAAATAGACCAAAAAGGTCGTAATGGACATGCTCAACAACATGTCCATTATATCATCCTACCTGGCCATACTCCTTAGACTGTTTCCTAAAAGCTGGCGTATCTTCATCAGCAAACACCACTAAAACTTTACAATGTTTTGAAAGTTGACAGGTTTCTTGGATGTATGTAGTAGGACTGAGTCTCTTAGCTTCATCTCTTCATAAAAACAATAATTACATCAATTTTGCATTATCATCTTTCATTGGCTAATAACTAACCACATATCCACCATACCATACCACACATATACATGAATACATGAATATGAACCACTCAGGTGTATACTTTAGATGTGGATACTTACTTTATAAATACTGACATGTACTTGAAGACATGTAAATAGAGACAGACAGACGGACACAGAGACACAGACTTACACAAACTTAGATTATATTTACGTTATTAGATATACATGCATGCACATGAAATCACATATAAAGAGATACACACATAAAAACAGAGACAAACAGTGAAAAAGTGAGTCAGACAGACACATACATTATGCACACATACACACATACATACATACATTATACACACATACATACATACATACATACATACATACATACATACATACATACATACATACATACATACATACATACATACATACAGTTACATACATTATGCATACATACACACAACTTAGCTATACAAATTTAAGTGACAATGTGAGCTGTTTTTGTTTATTTTTTGTTTTTGTTTTGCTTTTGTAAAATGTGAGATTTGTTTTCACTTAAAAGGATTATGCTAAACATTTGTGTGTGTGTGTGTGTGTGTGTGTGTGTGTGTGTGTGTGAACTACTTACTCAGTTAGTTTCAATGGGTCATTTACATATGTATGGACAATAGGGCAGATATCAAAGACTCCACTGAGTAACACCACACCTGTGACAAAAGATAATATAATATCAATATTTGATTACATGAAGGTGACCTACATCCTCTAGAACATGATTTACTGTGAACTACATGACACATGTACTTACGACAGGTGTCAGGTGTTAAGCTAGTCTGTAAGGTACGCCGTGACAGGGCCCCTCAACCATCGGCCAACCCCTAGGGTGAGAGGAGGCCGGTGAGGGCGAAACGTCACGACGTATCTTACAGTCTAGTGTAAGCTTGATACCTGCTATACGACAAATGTTTTGAGTTACTAGTATAATACAATAGACACAAGGTTCACACACTTTAAAGGCACAACTGCCTGTGCCCGGGACCCTATTTTGCATATGACTGACTGTATGATTGGAGGTGGAGAACTTGTGATGACTCACTAGCAAGTAATCACCAAAATATAAACATTCCTTATCTGGGTTGTTCACATGCAAATGCCGCATATTTGAATAATCCTGAGTGAGACACAATCTAAACAGCTGTTTGCAAGGGAATTTGTCTCATTTTGAAAGTTTTTTTTTATTCTATGAAACAAACAGATTGATTTTCAACTAATTTGTGTATCAAGTTACCATCCTACGACATTCACAGACGTTTACGAACCCTGCACCTGGTGAAAATTGTCACAAATTTTAAATTCACAAAATAGATATATCTCTACTTTTTCAAGCCTGTTTACACAAGGACAATCAAGCCAGTGTCCATCAATGAATAGTAGTATGTAAATTTTATCAATTGTAATGTTAATTTTTATACTGTATACTTTCCCACACTGTGCTCAAAGCCTTTTACAATCATCACTCCTAGCCAGTGTGCCCTCTCTAAGCCAATCTGACATGCCACTGACACAAACCAAATTTTAGTGACGTACCAAATTTTGGTGTTTCCCTATCTCTTCCTATATGGTGACTCACAAAAAAATGTCAGTGTTTATCATTGCGACTCACATCAACAAAATCATTAGATGGCACACTGCCCCTGGCACAGCATTATAGTGGCACAACACTTTACACTTCCGCAACGCCCTTGGGAGTATGCAATCCATTGCAGCCTCCGTCAGTGCATGGGATTAACTCCTTCACAAGCCAACCCCAATCCTATCAGGTCCCAACTGGGTTGATTATGGGGAAAATTCTTCTAACATTGTTACAGCAGCACAAAGTAGTTTATTTTCTTGAAAACTTTCATCTATGTATTTAGTATTGTATACCTACCTTTCAAAATATCTTTTGGTAAATTGTGAGTTGTCCAATCAACTGACATCATCATGGCAGATAGATGAGCACCTGCTGAATGGCCACCAATGAATATACCCCTAGAATGCAACACAATAATGAATATACCCCTACAACACAAAACAATAATGAATATACCCCTAGAAGACAACACAATAATGAATACACCCCTAGAAGACAACACAATAATGAATATAACCCTAGAAGACAACACAAAAATGAATATACCCCGAGGACACAACACAATAATGAATATACCCCTAGAACACAATACAATAATGAATATAACCCTAGAAGACAACTAAATAATGAATATACCCCTAGAACACAACACAATAATGAATATACCCCTAGAATGCAACACAATAATGAATATACCCCTAGAACACAGCACAATAATGAATATACCCCTAGAACACAGCACAACAATGAATATACCCCTAGAACACAACACAATAATGAATATGCCCCTAGAACACAACACAATAATGAATATGCCCCTAGAACACAACACAATAATGAATATACCCCTAGAACACAACACAATAATGAATATGCCCCTAGAACACAACACAATAATGAATATACCCCTAGAACACAACACAATAATGAATATGCCCCTAGAACACAACACAATAATGAATATACCCCTAGAACACAACACAACAATGAATATACCCCAAGAACACAACACAATAATGAATATACCCCTAGAACACAACACAATAATGAATATACCCCTAGAACACAACACAATAATGAATATGCCCCTAGAACACAACACAATAATGAATATGCCCCTAGAGCACAACACAACAATGAATATACCCCTAGAACACAACAACAAGGAATATACCCCTAGAACACAACACAACAATGAATATACCCCAAGAACACAACACAATAATGAATATACCCCTAGAACACAACACAATAATGAATATACCCCTAGAACACAACACAATAATGAATATACCCCAAGAACACAACACAATAATGAATATACCCCTAGAACACAACACAATAATGAATATACCCCTAGAACACAACACAATAATGAATATGCCCCTAGAACACAACACAATAATGAATATACCCCTAGAACACAACACAACAATGAATATACCCCAAGAACACAACACAATAATGAATATGCCCCTAGAATGCAACACAATAATGAATATACCCCTAGAACACAACACAACAATGAATATACCCCAAGAACACAACACAACAACAAGGAATATACCCCAAGAACACAACAACAAGGAATATACCCCTAGAACACAACACAACAATGAATACATTGCGAACATTACTTCTAAAACAAATTTGATAATAATGCATTCTTACATAGCAGAATACCACATCATGCTCAAAGCACACATTTATTACCCCTGGCACAGACCAAATAAATTTGTTAGGTGTGCAGATGAAAGATAAAAAGTTCACTCTAAGAATCATTGCAGGAACAAATGTACAGGTAATTACTGAATAATACCTTGATTGTGGATACTTGTTTGCAATGAAAACCACAGCTTGTTTGATCTCTTCTACCATCTGGTTTAAAGTGCCTAGAAATAGACATACAAGTCATTCACCAGCACTTTACCATAGATTACTTTAAAAAAATATAAATTACATGAGAGAGAGAGAGAGAGAGAGAGAGAGAGAGAGAGAGAGAGAGAGAGAGAGAGAGAGAGAGAGAGAGAGAGAGAGAGAGAGAGAGAGAGAGAGAGAGAGAGAGAGAGAGAGAGAGAGAGAGAGAGAGAGAGAGAGAGGGGGGGGGGAGGGGGGGGGAGAGATAACAACTTTTGGTCATGAAACCTTGTCAAATGTCAATTCTGGTAGTTCTTACCCACATGTACTTACAACCTAAACAACTGCACTGGTGAAGCCTAAGAAAGTAGGAAATTGACAGAGAGTGGTTGCATCTTCAAGTGTAACATACTCACCTTTTGGTGCTATTGTATATCCAGCACTTACAGTAATTATTCCATTTTTAACCAATGGCATAGCACAATATCCACCATCATCTTTACTACAGATAGAAAAAACATTTTGGCCGGAGTCACTGAAGCTGAACTGATAAAATCATAATCATATGTCCTTTTCCAGTATCAAGCACAGTGGTACAGTACCAAGCCCAAAGACTTCTGCTACACTTCGTCCCAGTGGAACGGCTCACTAAGAACAGTGCTGTAAAACAGGTCATGGTTTGCGACGATGACTCAACATATGACTTGACAGTTCTGTTCTGGTGAATGACATCACCAAACCATTTGGCCAAGTCTCAGGCCTATACAGTACCAAAATCCTTGTCAAACAGCTTCCAAATGTTCAAATTAATATGACATTGTGAAATATTAACATCGTAATATTGCTTACATTTCAAGTTGCCAGAATCCGCCGTGGATGAAAATGAATACTGGTGCATCTAAAAGAAAATACAAATAACTTGTGCTCATTCTTGAGGGTCATCTCGTAAAAGTGTCTGTCTCCCTTTTTATCATGGAATAGATTGTCCAGACCTTGATGTATGTTACAAAATACAATATATGGTACTACTCAACTGCATGTACATTTTTTTACTAGTATTAGTAATATCCTGTGACAACAGACACAAAAAAATACACACATACATAATAACACGTGTGTGCAAGCACTCACATAGCTACTTGAATGTAAACACACATATGCACTCACTGACATATGTACAATGTCAACATACCTTACCCAAGCCAATTTAAACCATTCTACCCCACACTGCAAACAGGCATACAAAGTTACACACATAGCATTGACAGTACGTCACATGCATACACAAACACATACACAAACACACACACGCATGCACGCACGCACGCACGCACGCACACACACACACACACAATACACAAACACATACGCAAACACACGCACACACACACACACACACACACACACACAGAATACACAAACACAACAACTTTGTCATCCTATCAAAAATACTTCAAGATCAATATAATCATAATATGCAGTCTGAACAGTAATGACTGATTTTCATTTGCATACTGGTCAATGCTAATTCAATCAAACAAACCCTCTATGAATATAAATTAAACATGGTCATTATTCCAAGAGAGATTAATTATCTGTACATGGTGTATATGTAACATACCTGGTGTGACATCTTCAGGTTTAAAAATATCTAGAAAAACATCATCAATATATGGCACATTGGCTTCATTGTCATACACCAATCTTGCCTTTTTAGACACTTCAATAGAAAGATACAAGCACAGAATCAACGATAGAATTTAAGACAAGTGCCAGATCATGCTTAACATCTGGGTGTGAAAATATTAATATCAATGGAAAGAGTTACCCTCAAAGCCATTTGAGAGATTAAGCAGAGCTTTTTATGACAATGACAAACAAACTGTACAGTGCAGTTTACTGAGCCTTAACTATATGATAAAATAACAACTGCAGCAATTAGATGTAGCAGGTAGGTCGATTTTTATTGAATATGTACGTGGTCATTACCTTCACGGGCTTTCTGCAAATGATCATCAATAATAACATCAGCTGACATGCGTGTTGACCACTTGCTGGATGAAAACTGTAAGTCTAGTTCCTTTTAAAGGGAAAATATACATTGTGAATTCACTACGTTTAATGAAAACTTGGATATTAAGCATAGATACCTGCTGAAAACTGAAAGTGCTCCCTTTGGGTATAATAGTTTCTCAACATTAGGCTGAATTGAAACCTAACAGAATTATGGACTGAAAATGTGTCATTATATGAGATTTGAAGTTTCAATTGTTAGGATATTGCCTAATTACCAAACAATAATTAATTATGCAAATGATTCATAAAGTTAAAAACTATACAAACAAGCATTGCAGGACAGGAGCACTTTGTTATTATCAATATATGTTCCACATCTGAAACTTGCTTTCTCTCGATATTGATTGTCACCGAAAATAATTAATCATGCAAATTATTCATTAAAAGTTAAAATCTCCATAAATAAGCTTTCTAGGACACGTGCATTTTGTTATCATCAAGGTAAACACCAAATTATATCAAATTTCATGGTTACATTCTGAAGATATTGCCTAACTACCAAAAATCATTATTTATGCAAATTAGTCATTAATATTCACAGGATGTTTACCAAAACAAACCAGTTCTCCAAATGTTCTCATAGAATCTCTGTATCAAATTTCAATTCAAACTAGCAAGGGATTCTTGAGATGTTGATGACACAGACAGACAGACAGACAGACAGACAGACAGACAGACAGACAGACAGACAGACACACAGACAGACACACACACACACAGAGACAGATAGACAGACAGACAGGCAGGCAGACAGACAGACAGACACAGATGGACAGAGGGACAGATGGATGGACAGAGACACAGACAAACAGTGACACAGACAGACAGACAGACAGACAGACAGACAGACAGACAGACAGACAGACAGACAGACAGACAGACAGACAGACAGACAGACAGACAGATGCCTGGTATCTCTCAAGTTCCCTCTTTGGAAGCTAAAAATGTGTTGGTTTCATTCACCTTCACATATCAGGACGGAGTTGGCACTGATCTGAACATACACAAAAGGGACATGGAGGTCTTGCTTGGAAACTCCCATATTGTCAAATGTTTATATTGTTTTACAACTACAATAACAATAAAAGCAGTCAACAACATGTTTACCACAAGTTGCACAGCAAGACCTATATGTTACTCCTGCCTTTCAGTCGATAGCTGAGTAAAAATGAATGAAACCAATGCATATCTCAAATATCTGTATGTCTTCTTCCTTACCTCATGAGACATACCTTCCATTTTGGCTCTTTGGTAATTCTTCACTCTGTACAACTTTTACCTAAAAAAATATGCAAATTCTGATTAAATATAGACGCACCTTGTGAGTCTTAGTGTGAAATGATCATAACTACAGTGAGGAATGCTTCAAGAAAAGTCACCTGGATTGATCAAAAACTATCTATAAATTCAGAGAGAAAATAAATTTCCAGTATAAGACTGTCACAAATCAATAATATTGGACCACAATTTATTTGTATAATTCTCCTTTTCTTTTGAATAAATAATGTGAATAACTTTTACAACAAGTAACACTGAAGTAAAGCACTTTCTCTATGTGCTACACTCACTTTTCGCATTCATATTACATGTACAACCAGTAATACTGAAGTAAAGCACTTTCTCTATGTGCTACACTCGTTTATAGCATTCATATCAAGTGTAAAAGTACAATGTTTCAATTGGTTTATTTACAAGCCTAGCATGTGGCCTTTCTAATGTGGTCAATTAGCAAATGAAAGAGTATACTTTTACAATTGATGCTATACACGATTGTGTTACATACAGAAAACTGCTTTACTTTGATGTTATGGGTTGTACTTGATATGGATGCTATAAACAATTGTGGTACATACAGAAAACGCTGTACTTTGGTGTTATGGGTTGTATCATCTGATCATACTGATACATTACAGAGACTTGCAGCTGTCATTCACTGTAAATTACTATAAAAACACTGTATATTATATTTTCACTTGAAAATTTGGCAATTTTACAGTTTTCAACTAGTTCACAATTCCATTTTTTTTTACTAATTACCAGACTGGTACATTGTGTTCATGCACAAGAAGGCATTTTAGTCACTACTTATTTTTGTACTTTTTTTGTGCTCTCCAGTGAAATATTAAGCAGAAAGAAGTCTTTAGCGAAAATTTCCAGGTATACAGTACTTATAACCTAGGATCTAGTCATGAGGGGATTTTGACTATCCTCTCCCATCACGACTAGCATTTACTGTACTAGTCGTTTATTCAAACGTAAAATTAGATTATGATTTCCGAACAGCAATGTTCAAGCCACCATAGATAGTCTATGTCCAAATTGACATGTACAATCATGTCTTGTGGTATTCAATGAATTTTCGGTAAATATAATTGTTGGTTGCATGTCTAGTTGAAAAAATAATACTGGTATTCAGTTACAGTTAGTGCAGACTGAAGAGTCTGTACTAATCTACTGCAGTAAACTGAATAACGTAAATTATGTTTCTTTACACCTTCAGTTACAATAAATTGTAAATTGTATTTAGGTTTTCAAATATGACAAACTCAAAAGTGTCATTTAGAAATCTCATTCAGTTTGCTGTACACACAGTCACAATATATGTGAGCTGGATGATAATAGTTCTGTAGTATGAATTACACTACAAACCAAATGTGGTCAATAAAGGCTGAAATGGTTGGTTTTTATTACATGTAGAACTAAAATTTTGTGTCAATAGTGGATTTTTGTGTAAAAAAATAACATCATACAGCATACCTCTCACAAAAATTTCAGTAATTCATACTACAGAGCCATTAGTCTTTGATAACATTTTACATCTGAGAGTCATAGTACACAACTGATCATTAGGACACTCGTGACTGGCTCACACACACACACACACACACACACACACACACACACACACACACACACACACACACACACACACACACACACACACACACACAGTATACAGATGGTCGGAAGTATATAAGATGTATTAAATAGTACTGCACATTAAGCTAGTCTAAAAGTAACTTATACCCTGGAGGGAGCAGTACCGTGGAGTGCATGAATCCAGTGTGTCATATTAAATGCCGTCATGGACTCCAGTTTCGACCCAGAAGTGACTCGAGTATGTATACTGTTTATGGTCTCTGGTGTTCAACCAGGAGTGAGTGAGTATGCCGTTATAATTACGGTCTGGTCACCGGGGGCTGTCATCCACGATATCCATGTATTGTTGCACACTACATGTTTTGCTCAGAGTCGGTGGGCGGACTTTGTGTACATTAAAATTAGCTGGAACACTTCATAGATTAGACCATAGACAGTGTCTATGATTAGACGTAACGCGTTTAAATGTGCATAATGCACTCATTTGGGTTACTAGACATTCGACAAGTCTTCCTATCTTGCTTTCATTATTTCAAATGACAAGAAAATGCACAAATTCAACGGGAGACTACAATGAACAAGACGAACCCACGTACCTGCTTATTGCCCTTTCCATTTCTATCATCTGTCGTTGGTGGCGTGTTTTCATACTAGTAAATGGGATTGAAATGTTGATTTACTCGTGGTTTACCCGTTTCTCTAAATACAGCGGTACAAATATTAACGATACAAGTATATGGTAAAATATATTGTATTTAACGATGGCATCCACTACATCAATCCCACTTGAGGGAGGTCTAAACGTTTTCTTTTATCTATTTATTCAAAACTAAACGTTTTTCCATCTACGTGAGTCGACTGTTAGTTTTACCTCACATAATTGCTGATTTATAGCTATGCTTCACTAATTAGCTATATATATATATATAATACAACAGGGATCTGCACTATCTGCAACTGGGACATTTTTTTAAACCAAAGATGATCAGCTACTTATAAAAAGACATTGTAATATCATATTTTTTATCACCCAACCACGATCTATTACTGAAAGTTGTCAAAATACTACATGTAATAATTAGAGTACAAGTTATCCATAGCTGCAATAATTGTAGCGTCTAGTGCAACTGTAAGCGATCACAAATATTACCGTCCACACGACATAAAAACACAGCATGTAATAAGATTTTTGAGTTAAACAATCACTTTTGGGATGTAGAAGTGTAGAACAGTGGCCATTTTTTAGGGGATGATGCGTATTACCTATATACAGGGTCTGACCATATTCCCATCTTTAACATGACCCCAACTTCCCAGCTGAATTACAAATGTGTCTATTGTATGTACAAACTAGCCTATGTAGTCGTAAAGACTAGTGCTACCACACAATTTCAGCCAACCTATTTTCGCTTGTCTAAGTTTACACTCTTTAGACATGGTAGTATTAAAGCCAAACTCACAATAGTAATATGTCCAAAAACGTAACATAAATCAGAACAGAATCTTTTCTCATGACACCTTCCATGATGACAACTAATTATGGATTCCCCATGTGCCCTGATCAATTTAAATATCTAAGTAGTGTTTGACCAATCAGGTTGTGTGTAGGGATGCCATTCTAGACTAGCAGATCTAAAGAGTGTGTAGACTGTAGGAAAAAACGAAAATTCAAAGTCAAAATGGATATTAGGATGGCTGAAATAGTGTAGCAGTGTTGGTCCTTCAAGACTACAGGTAGGCTATGTATAAAATTCCACTGTACTACGACTGAATTTTGACAAGCTACCAAATTTGCCCGTTACAAGCTGAGCTTCACCTACCTACTTGTGAGGAGTTCCTCCATTTAAATGTTGGTCATAACTAATTACTATAAAAACACTGTATATTATATATAAATGTCGATGTCACTACACTCAGACAAGGCCTATTACACAACATAGAACATGCACAAGTTCACAGTTTTAGGTGAAGTTGTTCACTTACTGCATGCATGCACGCACGTGTGTGTGTGTGTGTGTGTGTGCATGCATATGTGGTGTAATACACGTAGTAGACTAACCAGCCTTGGCCTTATCAACAATCGGTTTACAATTACAATGTAAACACTAGGGAGTGAATATTACACTATGATCAGTAGCGAACCTCCGCAGGTAGTTACAGAACAGCTTAAGACAAGCAGTTTGCATTTTCATTTCTCTGATGGGTATGCAAGTTTTTATGAGTGTTTATAACAGGGCCCAGGTGGAAATCAGCTTTTGTTGTTTCCTGGCAAGCTACCCTGTTTTTGAATAAATTTTACTACTACTAGTACTGCTACTAGGCAAACTTGGTAGGTTGATACAGAATTCCATTTTCTCATACCTCCAAATTACCGTACACATTTTGTCTTACCAGTGTCCATACGCTGTTATTACATAGACCCCTCCACCCAGGGTCTATGGTTATTATTACACATGGATTGTAAGACCATGGCAAAATGCTACATAGTGCCTGGAAAGTAAAAATGAATATGAATGCAGATCCTGACAACTGAAAATTTACAGTTATTCTTGTAAGCAGTCTTTATTGTAATATTGACAACCTGGAAATAGAGTCTGCTCAAAACAGCAGAGCTAGGAGTAACACTACATTGGGTGAATTGGAATAAACACAGCTATTGAAGTGGCAGCAAACATTTACATTAGCAAATGTGGAGAAAACGGAAAAACAAACAAAAACAGAGAGCCTTGAGAGGGAAGTTTTGAGTGATTCAAAATGATTACAAGTTCTATTTCATATTTCAAACCTTACAGCATGTCACTTTGCAAAAGGCAAATTTATTTTACAAAAGAAA
Organism: Glandiceps talaboti; assembly: GCF_964340395.1. Lineage (NCBI taxonomy): Eukaryota > Metazoa > Hemichordata > Enteropneusta > Spengelidae > Glandiceps > Glandiceps talaboti. The sequence continues at coordinate 12,535,926 of NC_135558.1, read as the reverse complement.
AAGACATTGCTTTTTATAAGTTTTTTTTTTTTAAGATTCTTCATCATTAGCCCATGTATGTAATTCGTATCACACACTTTTAGTTTTATTTTGGGCAAATGCATCACGTTGTAAGTGAGTGAGTGAATGAGTGACTGCTTATTACTCATTTCAACATATATTTCCTCAAACTATTCTTGTATGCACTGAAATGTACAATTGATCCCAGCACAGACAATATGAGTACTAGGGGGAAAGTCTCAAACACCCTCCCTTCTCATCTACAATGGAACCTTGTAATACGGAAAAAAAAAAATAGTAATAATAATAATAATAATAATAATAATCACAGAAGTAGCCACATCAAAGTAAATTTTATTATTCAATTCTAATACCAGTATTTTTTAAGTAAAAGTGTGAGTACCATCTGTAATCATTTCATATTCCTAACCACATGGGGTAAATGGTGGTTTATTAGCAACTAAACCAGATAACCGTACAAAAACCCATGCGATTGTAACACATGGATTTTAGTTTTTTTTATTTTTACTCTTAGAACAACACATGCCACAGCTCTAGAAACTTTGGAAAATATCTGCACACTTATGAAGTGTGATTGCAATCCTATCTGAACCACAGAAGATTTCAAAAAATTCTGGTTTTTTTGAGTAAACCAGTGTACGAGTACAGTGTGACAGATTATTGTCGCAGGTATCTGTCACACCGCAAAGAGTTTATCACTCGACAGCTAGCAATATTTTTTCATCATCATCATCATCATCTTAACCACTTCACATCAAAGCTGATGTCAGCTTCAATGGTAAGATGACCAAGTTGGGGCTATCGGGGCAATGTAGCACCAATCATTGCAAAGTAAGCCTTTCTCTTTCTCTCTCTCTTTCTCTGAATGCCGACAATGCATATAGTAAACATTGTTAAATTGCCTGATCTTCAAATCTCGTTTTTCATTTCTTTTTAGAATATCATGAGTCTATCATTATGTTCTTCATTTGAGAACAGACATGAATGGAAACCTCAACAAATAAAAAATAACACACCACTATCGATATCCTAGACTAAATTTTTAATCTACGTCTCTTTCTCTTTGTATTATGGAGACACCCTATCTGATAAGTCCTGTCATTCATCAAATGTCCAAGAACGTTAGTATCAGAGTTTATTTATTTTACGATTTGGGTGCCTGTTCATTCTCTTTCTTCTGCTCTGTTTCACTTGAAACAATTTCATCTTTCTTGTCATCCCTCTTGGGATTGTCGCTGCTCGACTCTTTACTTTCTTCTTTCTTTTCACTTGTTTTACTGGACGTTTGTCCTAATTGCTTAGTGAAGAAAGCCTTTGTAGATGCCAATATATTCTGCTTTTCTTTTGCTAGTTGCGCTGCCTGGTAGGTTGATGGCTGATGCTGAGGACTGGGCCTTGTGCCAATATTTTTACCCTTTTGTTGAGCAGCTGATAACTGTTGGTTGGCTTGAAGGATTTGATGCCTTGCCTGTGCTTGTTGTTGTTGCTGCTGCTGCTGCTGTTGTTGTTGTTGTTGTTGTTGTTGCTGCTGCTGCTGTGGCTGGTTTTGACGGGGTCCTGGTGCCACAACTTGCTGGTAGGGCTGCACATTGGGTCTCTGGATTGGTGCTGGATATCTCACAGCTGCAGTACCTGGTGCAGAAGGCATTCCTGTTTGTATGACACCACCAAGCGGATGAGGAATCACAGTCGTCTGGGGTCGCATCATGGGTGATGGATGTCTGGAGACTGTCATTTGAGGTCGCATACCACGATGCATATTGGCACTGACATATGTACTTCCAAACTTCTGTTGATTGATACTTGGTGCTTGCGTGTACGTCAACATTTGAGCTGGATATCCACCTGCATTAGAATTGGACATTGACTGTTCCATATTTGGTTTTGGAGGCTGACCAATTGCAGGACTCTGAGGTTTGGCTGTTGGGCTGTGAGAAGGTGTATTTGGCTTCGATGTAGGTGCTGGTGGTGTAGCACTTCTTCCAGGACTGAAAGGTTTGGCATCCACATGTTGATTCATATCTGAAGCACGAGGTGACATCTTACCAACCATCTTGGCAGAGGGCATTCCCACATTCACCATGGGAGGCATACCGAATGGTTTGGGTCCAATAGTGGGTTGTCCAGCTATTGACACTGGTAGATTCATAGGGGGACCTTGTGGTTGTGCACTGCCAAAATTCTGGGCTGAGTATTGTACTGGTGACCCTGCCTGAGATAGCTGTAAGCCACTGGCCTGCATTGGACCTGATGTTGACTGTGCGCTGTTGAAGAACTGAGTTGACCCATGCTGAGGAGGTGGTGTATACATTGAGCTGGCTTGCTGAGGTGGTCTTGGCTGAGGCTGAGGTTGCGGCTGATGTTGATGTTGATGTTGATGTTGATGCTGATGTTGATGTTGATGCTGTGGCTGATGTTGAGGTTGTGGCTGCTGAAGACCAGCCTGCAATGCTAACATAGGTGATGCAACGACCATTTGTTGTCCTCCTAGAACTGATGGTGCCTGAAATACACAAGTTGTACATGTTTGTGGTGAAAACATAGAAACTGCAAAAATATATCTTATCAATAAAACCATTTTACATCGCAATCAATACATTTTCACTTTTCATCCATGTTAGTGTGATTTTGAGATTTGCTACAATATGCTTTCAAGCTTAGTATCTGTTTGATGTAATTGACAAAACAATTGACAAAATGTTCTATGCAGTTTTATTTTTGTAATCTGTTTTGCGTATTTCTCTCAGTGAAATGTCGGGATTCTGATTCTAATCTGATTTGTTGCAATACTGGCAACATATTACCTAGAGTTATTTCTTGTATCTACTCACAGGCATTTGTTTCCCGGGTTATGGCTCAGAATATTTCTATCAGAATACAATAAAATGACGATAATATCGTTAATATTGACGTATTAGACCAACACTATATGAAAGGGGTAAAATTACACATGTTTCTGTGATCACGCAGTTTCACTAAATGCGAAGGAAGACACAAGGTATGAAAGGCAGCCGCCATTACCGTACGTAAACATGAACGTTCAACCGGCCGTTGTACTGGGCAAACATTTCGATGATTTTACCTTCCGTCACTTCCTGGTTCCTAAATTTAATAATCTTCCGATAAATCGTGTCGTTGTTACAATCGGACCACGCTTACCAAAGATATCAACGGATTTCTAATGCCATGTAGGGGAATTGGAGCAGATAAATTTTTTCTAACTACCTTCCGAGAACGTGATTGGATATCAATGTTTACATGTTAAATGGAGAGCTGTTATCGGCCGTAACATGTGCTGCTGTTACATAAAGGGCTAGGGCAATATGCAAAATAGGTAGTTAGAAAAAATTAATCTGCTCCAATTCCCCTGCGCGATCACAGAAACATGTGTAATTTTACCCCTTTCATATAGTGTTGGTCTAATACGTCAATATTAACGATATTATCGTCATTTTATTGTATTCTGATAGAAATATTCTGAGCCATAACCCGGGAAACAAATGCCTGTGTATCTACTGTGCATACAAAGCTATGACTTCTCAAAATACAGCTAAAATGATGTAGGTTTGTTGTTTCACTCATGTGACATGACATTTGATACACGCCCTCAGACAACTTCTAATGCAAAAGAAACAATTACATACTAGGTGCTGTGCACAGTGGGGATGTAGAAGTAATCAAGTTGAAATGTTGATTATCAGATAGAAAATAAGCAATTGCAGCCATTAAAATCATCAAGTCCATGTTTTCATTAGAAGCCTGTTTCTACTGCATTGTGAAAGAATGCTTATCAGTGTTCAATGTGACTGGGCAGAGGATCCTGTTGTGTTTATTGTGTCTCTGTTACAACCGTTAACGGGGAAGTAAAGCGTTTCAGCTACTTGTCCCGTTCAATTAAAACGTTCATATCAGGTGTAAAATAATAGTGTTTGATTATCAACCCAGTACGTGGTCGCTCTAAATGTAATCTATCTGTAAACGGATGTTTACTCATCAGGAAACAAGTACATGGACTTCTGTATAAAATGAGATCAAATATTCTCTGGACAGTGTCATTTTTAATGGGGGAGTAACGTTAACCTAAATATGGCATACTATTCGTATGAATAAATGAAATTCTGGAGTAAATCCCGACGACTTCTTTTCGTGTAAGTCAAACAAGTTGACAATACGTGGAATATCATGTTTAGAGGAACGGTTAAATATAGGCACGACAGTTTTGACTTTCCCCCACCTTTTACGACTGTGTATATAAAATCGCCTTCACTGAGATGAAGTTGAATAAACATATAAGATTGTAAACAAAATTTGGCTGTCAGTCACTCTGGTTGTCACCGTCACGATGGCGTATCAATTTCAGCTCAGCTATTGGAACAAAACTCGACATCTCTACATCGATGAGACATTGAATTATGAACATTTCATATCTACAATAAAACAGCAAGTACCATCGTTAGAATGTATGGATTTCCAGGTCCAATATCAAGATGATAATGGGACGTCTATCACTCTGTCTAACCATGAACTTGACATGACTGACATGTTTCGCTGTGCTAAACCAGTGGAACGGGCTGACTACAAGCGGATAAAGGTATCTATCGTTGATGGTTGTTCTCCTGTACCAGCCAGTTTGAGGAACAATGACAAAGGACATGGAAGCCGACCGAAGCGACTAAGATTCACCGACGCCAGTGTAGACAACGATAGTGGGTCAATTACGTCTGAAGTTCGAGGGAGTACACTGTCATGTACTACTACTAGTACGGCCAGCGAAAATGCATGTACCGATCAGTTTGTATACACATCGCCACTCGAATTAGCCATAAAGGTGAAAGAAACTGAACTAAATGACCTGAAAGTAGAACTCGGGACAGTAGCGGCCCAGATCGCAGAAGAAAATACAAAGTATTCCCGGTCTGAACCTGGCGATTCCCTATACAAGCGTTGTGGAAAGTGTCACCTCCGTGATTCTCATACTCGGCGAAATTGTCCCTACCAGGCGTGCTCTTCTGCAGAGATCTGTGGTGATATATCTCATCCAGATCACGCTAATGAGAAGAGTGTACTAGCGGGTCTCGGCAAACATCGCGATGAACTACAGAAGGATATTAAGAAGAGGGACCTTGAGTTGAAACAGAAAATAGAAACTAAAGATAAAGTAATGTCTACGTTTGAGCGGAAAATCGAAAGTTGGTTGATAAATAGTGATCCGTCGAAGTATTTGGTATCTACTGTAACCGGTGACACACCTAAGCAGTGGTTGGTAAATAAACATTCCCGCATTTTAAATGAGCATTACCATGGTAAACTGCCACGAAATATTGAGGTAGCGTATCGCCGTTTTCCTGAAATTATTGCTAACTATGAACGTGATCATCTGACCAAGGGTAGACCAGTGAAACCAAAGGACAGGGTTCGTGAACTATTGGAAAACAACCCAATATACAAGGTGAAGTTTCCAGAAAAAACTCCGGTTGAAGATAAAGTAAGATCCAGTTCAGCGAGTGAAAAAGAGCGCGATTTGCCAAGTGAGGTACCTTCTCCTTTATACCCAAGAAACATGGGCGAAGAAGAACAGCAAATTCAACATGCAATTCAACTTAGCACAGTGCAGTCGTCGACGAGTTTGGATCGTGATACACACACGCCGTCTGCCGCTCGATCACTTTACAATGATGCATATTCTAGTCCACAGAGTAGTCTGTATCCAGGGTATCATTATCCCCATTTCAGTCTGTTCTCACAGCCGCAAACAACCGGGTTCGATTCTCACTTCTATAGTTCAATGGCCCCGTATACTTTTCAACCAACGCCATACACGCAATCATTCTATCATACAAATCCGCTAGCTCACACAGTCGACGAATTTTCGCAAATTACTGGATCAGGTCAACCATTTTCTCAGTCTACACCACCACCACCACCACCACCACCACCACCACCACCACAACAACAACCAGCAACAACAGCTCCACCACCACTTCCACCACTCCCTTCCCCACCACAGCCATAAAATGAGAACTAAAATGGTCTGACTGAAAGTAAGTCACGAGTATGTTTTACTTTATACAAATCATGCAAATGTTGTCATGTGGTTGGACATTACGTGTACAGACAGGTGTCTTTAATTATGTTTATTTCGAAAATTTAAGTTGTTCTTTTCAGAGTTTTATATTCAGTGTAGTTTCGTGTTCAACGTGTAGTTTCTATTCAGCATAACCGATAAGCTTTATACTGTAGTTACTAAAAATAGTGTGTTAGATTTGATAACTTGTTCTCCGACTTCTAGTATAAACAAGTCATAGACGTTGGAGAGCAATGCCTATAACATGTATGATAAAGTAAAATATCACAAAACTCAAAATTTCATTTATTTTCCTTTATTGGTTCATTTGATGGATTACATGTAGAATTTATTATCATAGTTGAAGTTGTGTCACATGAATAAAGTTGTGTTACATCAATAAAACTTTCAATTGGCGTAATTTTTTCAACGTAACAGGAATGTTGTTACGTTCATTACAAGAAATGATATGTGGATAAAAATAACTGGCTAGGTTTACATAGACAGCCTTGATTCACTCTCTATATGGTTTTACATAACAATACATATACTAGTAACATGTCAACATGTCAAGTTAAGCCCAAGCCATGGCATCCGAGAACCAAAACTGTTACTAAAATACATTTACAACGTGTATTTATACTGGTGGAATACACAATGTTCCCGCTAATGAATCACAATGTTTGACGATTAAAAATCATGTTAGCAATTGTGGAAACGATTTACACATGTAAAATCATCAAAACAAATTAAAGTTCTAAACAAACAGATAGCCTGTTGCTGAAAAGAATCCATGAACATCCGCAGGGGAAACTTCTTCAACAGCTGAGTAAATTGCTACACTCAAATTACGATAGGCAAGCTCTGATAGTGGAGGTCGTTCTAGAGTCCTTTTGATTTTATTGAAGCAGAACTCAACTGGATTGAACTCCGGCGAATATTTGGGAGTAAAAATAACCTCGATACCTTGCATGTTCAGCCACAAATTCAGTTCCCGCGCTATGTCACTATGATGTATAGGTGCGTTATCGACAACTAGAAAATCTCCAGGCTGCAGTGCTCTGACGCCGTACTCATCAACTGTCTCAACACACTGCCTAATAAAATCAGCGAAATGCATAGAGTTGGATGCACCATCAAGAGTTTGAACGTGTGCGACTCCTTGTAAACCAGCGAGTAAGTTCAAAGTCATATTTGGAGTAGGGTCGTATCGTCTTACTTGTACTGCACGTTGACCTAAAAAGGCATGACCGTAGTTCGGATTTGCTACAGTTGTCACTCTAAAACCACTTTCGTCCATGAACTTAAGTCTCCAAGGATCGATATCATGCAAACTGTCTAAATATGCCTGAGTATATTGTAGATTTTCTAAAGTAAATCTTTGTTCCGCGACTCTTGTTACTCGTTTGAATGTCCACGGCCCATGGCTGAACTTATGCTTCACGGCCCGACATATCGTCATTAAAGATACGTTCGTCGCTGAAAACTGTGTCAGTTGCTGTTTCATTTCCTTGTATGATATTGATGGTTCATCTGTCTTCAATGATTCGAGGTATGCAATGTCATTCTGGGACAGTTTACCCGCATATGTTGTTTCTTTAGCCACAACTGCGCAGGCATTATTCTTGACATATCGTTTCCATATATTGTGCACCCCATATCTCGAAAACTTGTACTTCTTTGCCACTAATGTAAGTACTCCACGAGGAATATCACCAGTGAGTTTGTTTCCGCCATTTCGTAGGATATCGCTTACGAGGAGCTGACCGAGTTCTTCTGAAACTGTTTTTCCTCGACGGTATTGCCTCCCGAGTGAAGTCACACTTGTTAGTTTATGTCCTTCCATCATGCTAAATGTATTACGATGGACGTAGAAGTGAGAGTGTGAATATGAGCTCCTGTTTTTAGTCCACTTTATTTATGGTCATGGTAGTGGCACTTCATTGGTTTGGTTTAGTTTATGTTGATTTGATTTTTGACGGGTAAAAGAGCGGGAAGGGTAGACCTAGGCTGATCACTAACTGTCAATGAAGTATCAATAATATTTGACTCCAGTCTAATTGTGACACAGACGGGTTTCCGGTGCTGGCGACATTGTTTACAAATTGAGACTGCGTACTGGGTTGATAATCAAACACTATTATTTTACACCTGATATGAACGTTTAATTGAACGGGACAAGTAGCTGAAAAGCTTTACTTCCCCGTTAACGGTTGTATTGTTAGACTAGAGTTGAAATATGTGTATATTTGCGTCAAAAATATAGTGTCCCATGAGTGAAACACCAAGCCTACATCATTTTAGCTATAAACTGATGTACATGTGAAGATGGATGTGCTACATACATGAAATGAAACCAGCATCATCAACTATGTGAAAGGTATTTCAAAGGAAAAAGAAACCTCATGATTCATGATGTGATATACCCACTAAGCTACGGTCTTACTTTACCTTGTCTGGCTCAACGAAAAATCATGAACCAAACATTGTTCACGCAAATGAGTACCCCACAGCAGTTAAATTGATGGAAACAATGTACTAGTAATGTCCTGGTCTGACAAATATACCATATTTAGACATTATGCAATTGCCCCAATAAACACTTAACTTATATTTGGGCAGAATTCTGTGATTATTTAACAATGATATGGTCTTAATAACAGTGTGGGTGGCTTCATTTGAATTTGAAATTTCATCTCTGGACCTCAGTAAGCTAGATGTGGAGTGAGAAGAGATTTGATGGCACAGATAGCCTCTAGACTATATATACTTATTGTCAATAATCATGTGAAATCCAAGTTTAAATAAATACCCAGTGTCAATAAACATGATGAAAACCAAGTTTACATCGAAACATCTCCATTGCAAGAACTATCAAAGTTCTAGTTCTCAGTATATTTCAGGGTACATAAAGTCAAATAAAATTCCTGGATTTTTTCATCAGATCAATTTTGGCCCTTTTCCAGGAGTGTTAACCAGTGAAATACATTAAATTTTTCCATACACCTAATTTTATTATATATTTCCCACCTAATCTTACTGACACTTTATGAGAGTTATGTTAATAATTTTCCACAAGTTTCTAAGAGCTGATCACATTTTAATGAATTTCCAGTCCTTCGGAATTCTGAGAGGTTCCATGAACCCTGATAATGCATTTACATAGGTATAGAAATGGTCTTTTGGGATAAACTAAAGAAAGAAAATAACCTACCTGAGCCAACACTTGAGACTGTTGAACAGCTGCTGAACTGACATTGCCATATGTAGCATTGGTTACAGGTTTTGTAACAGCAGGAAGGGAATATGTGCTCTGCGGCCCTGGTGGTTTGACAGACATTGTCACACTGGTTGACAGAATCGGTGCCTGTGTGTACACTGGTGAGAAAGTGTAGGCTTGGTAAGGTTGACACTGTACCACTTGTTGTGGCTGTTGAGCTAGTGATGTTGATAGCATGGTGCCAAGATTGTTGCTACCAGGAGCTTGAGTGGTTGCAGTCTGCAGTTGTTGGTGTGTACCTATCTGACCATACAGTGGATGCTGCTGTGGTGGTTGCTGTGACAGCCCAAATTGGTAGTTGCCAGTGTAGCCGGGTGCTGCTTGCTGAACCATACCAATGGATGAAACTGTTCTCTGTGGACTCTCTGCTTGGAATAAATACTGTTGCCCAGTACTATTGGCAAAAAGTGTTTGAGTAGCAGAGCCAGTGAGATCTGTGGTCATCCCACCACTGGGTGGTTGAATGGAGTATGCCATTTCCATGGGTCTGACTTGGTCTGTCGAAGCTGGTCTCACTGGTATCGATGCAAATGCTAGTCCACCAGAGTACGGTCCAACAATAGAGGCAGAGTTAAAACCACCTGACTGTGACAACCCAGCCATGTTATCCATCGCACTTGATGTGACTGCAGCTGAAGGCATGTTGTTAGCAAAGGTTCTGAAAGAGCTGGGGTTAATTTGAATGGGCACAGGAGGAGATTCACTGCTTCCAGGTAGAAAATCTACAAAAGTATCTGTTGGCACGCTAGCAGACACTGATGCAACGCTTGCCTCCATTGAACTGACACCTGCAAAATTTCCGTAAGAGCTTGCTGAAGACACAACTGATGCCTCGGGCTGGTCTGGCACACTGGTTGGCGTACCTGTCTCAATTACTGTCTGTAGTGGTGACTCCCATACACTTTTTGCTGATGCTATCTTCAGCGTCAAGTCAGCAGATGGTGAGACTACATTTTTGGTATCTTCTAGGCCTGCCAAGGGTTGTGATATGTCTAGTTCACCAGTGATATTGCTATCCAATGATGGTGCAGGCTGACTGCTTGATGCAGGGGTCACAATTTCACCAAGACCCTGTGAGGAGAACAAACAGATCAAAATAGGTGATGATTATTATTTGAAACTTTTCAAAGCAAGACTTCATGACATCATAAAACTATCATTTGTACAACTATTCAAACTTGAAAAATATCCCTGAAAATGTGTAAATGGAAATCATCTACTTTTGATTGCAATACAAATATCATACATATTTTGTGATAAAAATGGCCGACAGTTCACATAGAGCATTCTAGTTTTACTCAAGGCAAACAGTCTAACAACATTGAGAACCACAACATACAGCAAAGGTTAGCTAAATTTGTTATGCTCAATTCAATTGTCTTTGTTCATCTGGTTTATACCAATGTCACTAATGAGTCAATCACTTCTGAGCTCAATGCAAATTAACTGTGTGAAATTTGCTTGTGTGAATCCCACACTTGTTGGTCATATTTTACTGTTATTTCCATATGGCTAAGTAAACACTTACCGCTGCCACTAATGACTGAGCTTGAAGCTTTGAGCTGGGTGCAGTACCGCTGTCACTGCTTGTATCGGCAACACTCACTACTTCTGTATCACTTTTCACAACATCCACAGGTGAAACCATGACTTTCTGGGTCTTCAACTGTCCACCAACTATTTTACTCTTACTATCATTGAGTTGGACAGGTTTACTTCTCTGCTGCGACTTCTGTTCTCGTATTTTCTCATTCAACTTATCCACTAAGTCGTTGTCAACCTTGGCTTCTGTTTTGATCTCAGTACTAGGAGAACTTCTCTGAGAGGACGGATTAGAGCCATGATGGTCACTGCTGAGATCAATGCCACTGTCATGCTGGTCAAAGTCAGGTTTGTCTGAATCTGGCTTTGGCTTAGCAGCCTTGCTGGTAGCTGCTTCTGTAGTTGTCGTGTTCAGAGTTGTACTGGCTGGTATTGGTGTGTTCACAATCGAAGTGTTCACCATTGTCGGCACATTACCTTGGCTTTGAAGGGGTTTGTCCCAAGCATTCACTGAAGGTGGTGGAGGTAGTGATATGTGTGTCACTGCTGCAAGAAAAAATGTCAGGAATATAAGTTTCACATTTGCTTACAGTAAATTTTCAAAAACATAAATAACTTTTGCTAAAATAATGTTTCGGAATATTTTGTGGCAACACGTCTTTTAGAACCTACATACTTTTATGCAACATTGTGCTGGCTGAGGCCCATAAAGAAGGTAAAATTCACCAGTGTTCTCAAGTCATTCCACCGAGGTTTCCAAACAAGACTATCCCACAATGAATTGGAGACTATGATAGCATTACCAAACTTCCCCCTTTTTTAAACCAGTATTCCAAAGCAGCGCAAAACCAAAATAAACTGTGCAATGATCATTGATATCACAAAGTAACAGTTAGGTATACAGTTAGCACTGAAGTTTCTTTTATTGACTTTTACACTGAATGACTGACTTTCAATGAAAAATTCAAAACTTATTCTTGAGATGAAAAATATAGACTTTACACTAGCACTAAAACAAGAGTCATTCTTTAGCATATCAATGATTAACTTGCACCCTAATTATTCCAATCACTAGACATACCTTTTTTCTCTTCAGGTTGTGGTTTTGGAGGTTCTACAGCTGTTTTGACAGGCTCCACTGTTATGGCACTGGCATCCCATACTCCAATGGTCATACTGCTAGCAGCTGACTGAGTATTTGCTGAAGGTTTGCTAACACTTTGTTTATTGAATCTTGGAGGTAACTTTTGATTCCTGGACTTCTCATGATTATTGTTCATCATATGCCGTGCATTCTGTTTCATTGCCTGTAAGTCATACAAAGCAGCCAAAATGTTACAAGGTATTTTGACAGATTTGGGTAAGTGTTAGCCAAGACATTTATTTGACAATTGGGCTTGACAATGTTGTTTGGCCTAAAATATTCAGACCAAACAGCATTGTCAAGCCAGAAAGGTAAGTCTCTGGGTTTGCAAGTGTTAAATATACCCACACTGTCACTAGTCTCTAGTGAACAATACAAAGTATTGATATCATTTTAAGGATTGAAGGGGAATGCCACTCCAGAAAACACAGACATTTTCATAAACTATGGGTTCTGGAGGGTCATTTCATGATGTTACATCACCTACAATTACTTGCGATTTCAGAGAAGCATCAAGTTGCTATTGTGCCTTTAGAGGGTATCTTTGCTGTCAGTATAAAACAGCTGTCATGAATATTCAGTGTGTAACTTGAACACATTATTTCTGCTGACTCCCATAATGCAATAGCCCATTGCAAAGATCTCCAATAAAGGTACAAAATCAACTTGGATGTTTTTCTGAAATCACAAGGAATTGTAGGTGATGTAAGAAATCATGAAATAACTCTCCAGAAGCCATAGTTTATGAAAATGACTTCATTTCCAGAACTAGCATTCCCCTTTAAAAGTTTTTTATTTGCACTTGGTGTCATTGCTTGCTGTTAATTTCACTTTAGAAATTTCTTTTGTTCTGCTCCACACAACTTTGTGAAATCATGTCTTAATATGTATAATACAGAAAGAGTACGACAATTTGAAGTTTCCGTTCGATGACAGCATTCTCATCTTACCTCTTCTCTCTTCTTTCTCTCATTAGCTTTCCTAAATTCTTCCTCCTGTTGCTGTTTTAGCCTTTCTTTCTGAGTTTTCTTAGAAACCACTTCCTGAAAGCCTTCATCTGGGGTCATGATCTGTATAGGGTCTTCAAGAGTTACTTCAGGCATATCATCAGCAATTACAACACCTAATAAAACAAACAACAATTGTTATTTCAAATTGATAAACCTAGTAGGTATTTGTTTTTATCAAGAAGCTCGAGAAATATTACCCTGGCACAGCACAGTCATGGTACAACTGGGTTGACTGGGGTTCAAATCTTGTTTAGGGATGCCAGAAAATCAAAATGGCTGGAGGGAAGTTTTAACTGGCAATGTGCCAATTCCAAAAGTCATCTAACCATTTGAACATCATGCCTCCCCATTAGGGAACTTGCAAACCCGCCATTTTGAATGTTGCATCATGGGAAATGTGATATTAAACACTTACAAATTAGCATTGTAAACAATAATGTTACATTGTTTGTAACCACAAATGATCAATTCTTAGTCACCTTGACCATTGCGGGAGGGTTATTTTATCGGTAGCTCCAGATTAGGTATTACAATAACCAAAGATAATCCCATAGTCCTTTGCGTCTGAGCATGCTCAGTCTGAATTGCAAGTTCCCTATTAGACACATAAAACTGCTGGTGGACAAGTCTCTCAGATAAACACATCCCTTAGGAACAGCAAATTGGTTTGTATTCCCCTGGGAATTATTTATGGCCTGTTTAATATCCATTCTCTACTAAAATATCCTTACTGAGAAATTTACTTCTGATTACCATTCTTCCAGGTATCAGAATATTCAGTGAGAAATATGCTGTTGGAATCATTTGTTTCCAATATTTCAATTTTAGCACATAATTCAACTACCTATCAACGCTTGTGTGATCAACTTCTAAGACAAAAAAACAATGGAGAATATATTTGTTCATGCTTTAGAATCAATAGGACTGTACAATATAGTTACTTTGGAACAATAAATTGGAACTCAGTAAATTGCAAAAGATATGTATGTTTGTTATTGTAGTACAATAACAAACTTTTTGCAATGTATTGAGTTACAAACACAAACTTGGTATATGTTGTTTCCCCATTGTTTTTTCAATAGGAAGCCACAATAAAATTGTTTTTATAAAAATCCAAAATAAATACCCAATCCTCATCTAAATGAAAGTTATGAGGAGCTCCTTTTTGAAGGTTAACTTAAATTGGAACTAAGTTTGATGAGAAATACACAAATTGATAACCATGTCTGATGAGGACTTGATGTTTGTATGTCTTACCTGCATAGTTATTCAAGTCAATGTGTGCCAGTTTGTTAGGCTTCTCCACCTTCTTAGTGGTTTTGGCAGTGTTCGTCTCTGGTTCAGACTTCTTCTTTCCTTTCGTTCTGTTCGACAAGTCCGATAGTGCATCCTAGATTGAAGCAAGATACAAGATCAGAGACTTGATTACAACCTGTAAATTTACCCAAGTCTCTTCTCCCCACCCTGAATTTCTCCATTCAGATTTCCCCTTCCCACATCCAGTTTGTAGTGAAAGCTCACGTCAACCTCATACTTTCAATATATCAATCGACACAAGTTTGCAATTTCATTAAGTGAACTTCAGCTGTAAAAAGGGAAGCTATACATATTAAGGTGGATCAAAGAACATGTCTGTGCCACACTTCTGGGTACTTGTAATTGAAATTTACCACCTAGGCATATCACGAAAGTAACAAGCGTTCAATTTCTCGGTCACCACCATGACGTCTGCTTCACATGCTACAAATACATTATCATATTAAACTCTATGTTCTTGTTCTATTTTAACCATCTAGCATGATATAAAAATGCTATTTCAGGTACCAGGAATTCAAACTGTGCATTTCCAGAGAGAAACTCAATGCACTTACTTGTATGGCAAGAGGATCCGTTGGAATAATTTCATCCACTCTGTATGCACTCTGAACACCATAGGAATCTGCACGACTATCTCCACTGTTCTCATTGTTGTGTGATCTCACTGGTGGTTTCCTAGAAGACCCTTGTGGACCTGAAGACACTCTCTTGTTGTCTGAAGGTTTATTCTTATTGCTCATTTTATCTCTTGGCATTGAATTTCTCCCACCATCCCATTTTCGATCTACAGGTGAATATATACAAGAGACAATATAACAAGGTTATTATAATAAGAACACAAAATGATATCAACTTATATACAGATATCTGATATTATATTCATTCAATAGTGTAAGTTGTATACATAAACTATAGATGCTAAAGAAATGGGTCGAGTATTAGTTTTGCTGACTTGGGTTTTATGCCTAGGGTACATAATACAGGGCAGTGTTCCCTTTAACCCTTTCACCACCAATGGCCTCATGGGATTGTGTGTTGTCCACCAGCCCCCTCACTAACATAATGTGAGAGTGAGTGTGGTGTAATCAAACTGATATAAAAATACTTAGAGTTGCTTATTTTTTTAAAATAAGGTATCATTTGAATGGAAAATAAATTTTCTACATCATAGTAGCAAATACATAAATTCAAATATCACACACATAACCGAAATATGGATTAATGTAATAAAATATTAATAAAACAAGCATAGGTTGTTTATTTATTGACATATCACAAATAAACAAAATATTTATATTACAAACAAAATTCAAATTACCAACATTTATGTTCCTACAAAACTTCTGTATACTGGTTAAATGGTCAAAATCGGCGAAAATTTGTCAGAAAATGTTATTTTTAGTCGTAATAAATTTGAACGAAAATAATTAACGGCTCACTAATCCGATTACGACGCAATAGTCAGCCCCACACCGGCAATCAAAGGGACAAAAATATCTGAAGTCGTCGCCCCAATACCTTCTGAAAAATCAGTTTGTGTAATTATATATCATTATTTGACAGAACAACAAAAAATTATCACCAAATTTATCCTCAAAATCAGTAAAAAATGCCCCCAAGTTGGTAGTTTACGAGTCCGAATCAGGACGCCAACGTGACGCTTTTCGCCGACATGTTTACCCACAAAAGCAAATCTACAGTCGGGACTTTGAAGTTACGTTGCGATAATCTGATCCTTCCATATACTGCATCGAGTTCACGCAGCCATCTCCTTGTATAAAACATCGTATTCATAGTCAAAATTGAGTGGAAATTTCTACGAACAGCACCTTTATTTACATTGCAAACGATGTTAGGGGAGACAGATTTTGCCTCAGCGATGTTGAAATTTGAATTTTACATTGAAAAACTCGCGTAAAAAATCCGATCGGAAAATCGCCCATATCACGAGTAAGTTTCCCTCCACTGACCTCTACACACTAAGCTAATACAAATACAAGTCATAAAATAATCCACTATATAGCCCAAAATTACCCCCAGAACGTTAGCATGGGCGTCGGCACGGTCACAAGATTGCGTAAATTTGAACGACATTCAAAAATTCAACCGTAAACTGCCGTCGGCAGCTCACACGGGCTTAGCGGGAATTTGATGCTTACATACAAGTACAATGTGTTCCCATAGCTAAACACTTGTATTCACCGATGTATTTCAAGTCAAATTCTGTCGAAATATCCAAAGATAGTGACATAATTTATATCGTAGGCCATGTTATGAGAGCCGTTAATTACTTCCGCCATGTTGAAATTCGATTTCGTGAGCGAAAAACGCACAAAAAATTACGATCGCTCGTCATTTGGATCGTACTCGAGATACCGTTCACTGTCATGCTTTCAAAATGGCTGTGTAGATAAACAAGGCTAATACGCATGTGTGGAACTAGTTATGGCAGCAATTTTTGCAGCAATAGCTGCCGTTAAACGGCATAACGGCGAGGTAGGTGAATGAACTTTGGCGTTCCCGCAATAGCGGGAATTGGTGGGCGCCCTAGAGCGTTCCCGCAATAGCGGGAATTGGTGGTGAAAGGGTTAAGCCAATTTGACACTATTTCTAGTGACATACCAAAATTTGGTGTTCTCCTATCCCTACATATGTGGTGACTCACAAAAATCCCAGTTTTTATCATTTTGACTCACAACAAAATCTGGCTATCATTAGAGGGCACACTTCTGCAGGATGGGATGGTATCAAGGGGTGAGATGTGAGTGATTTAAGCTATTTACCTGAGGTATGTGCAATCAAGTGAGCCTTATCTGTTTTACCACAAGCTGTACCTTATCTCATGACTATGCGGAGAATATCAATATAGTACATCCGACTTCAGTATATTTCAGATGAATTTGTTTGTTTGACGTGAAGTTAGTAACTAAACTCAAGTTGTATCTTGAAGTGGATTGATGAATGTACAAGTTGGAATGTTGAAAATTCTGGTATGACTCAATCTATTTTCTTGTATGAACCTTATGCCATGTGTTCACATACACACATATGATATATGGCTGTGTATATATCAACATTGAAATGGGAAATGTTTGAGAATGTCATAATAATCTGCGATTTGCAAACAGCAAAAGAAAGAACAAATACAGGGTAAATGACCTTTCACTAGGCTGATGAGTGCCAAATATGAAGAACATAAAAACATGTTTACTATACCTGATGAACCCATGTTTCTCTTCACAGATCTGTCTTGTGGTCTTTGACCCGAGAAGCTCCTTCTAGCTGGCTGTGACTCTCTCTTGGGAGGTCCACTGTCTTCTGCTTTCTCTTGACATTCTTGGTTTAATGACTGGTCTTTCTTTCTCTCCCTTCGATCACTGAAGTCACTGCTTTCTGATGCAGTCTCCCATTCCTCATTTGCTTGGTCTGATGAATTTTGGCTTGTAAGACCTGTTGTTTTATTGCTCTTAGGTAAGTTTACCACTGCTGGTGCACTGTTGCCTCTCCCTCTACCTCGACTGGATTCAATACGCCCTGCCCAACCTCCTCTTGGAGTTTTGCTTTCTTGCTTTCTTTGAAATCTTGGTGGCCGTTCATTTCTGAGAAACCTTGGAGGTTCTGTGCGTCGCCTGTCTGGTCTTTTGTCTTTACTTTGTCTCATTTGTTGCCTGTCATCATCCCTTCTGTCAGAATCATGCCTCCTACTAATGTCTCTATCATTATACCTTGGTCTGTCATTATCATCACCCCGACCTGGTCTGCCACCTCTTGAGCCTCCTCTACCAGTAGTAACACCACCCCGACCTCGAGAGGAACCGCCTCCTCTTCCCCTTCGTGATGGTTCACCCCTTGGATGAAAGCCTCCCCTGTCTCCTCTATCGTGAGATCTACGATCATGTTCTCTATTTCTAGGCTCATATTTTTTGTCATTTCTAACATCTCTATCGGGCCTCTTCTCCTTAACTTTATCCTCAACCGACTCAGCAGCCTTTTCTTTCTTCTCTTTTGACTTATCATCAGGCTTTTCGTGTGATGACTCGCTCGCTGTCTGGCTAACATTGTCATCAAATGATTCACTTTCTTCTTCATCTTGCTGTCTCCTCCTTGGCGGTGCATCTTCAAAGTCTGACCCTTGTTCATCTACATCATCCTCTCTGTCTTTGAAATGGTGGTCTCTTGATTCTCCCCTTGTATTCCTAATATCTCTACCACTGCCTCTTCTAAAGTCGCCTCTGCCCCTCCCTCCTCTGCTAACAAATCCTCTTCCACCACGTCCTCTGTAACCATATTCTACTCGTCCCCTAGAACGCCCTCTACCTCCCCCTCCCCGTACATTGTTATCTCTAAATCTATTATCTGGTCTCATGACCTCTCTTCTTTGGTCTCGTCGATGTGAAGGTCTTTCTCGGTCTCGGTCTCTGTCTCTATCTCTGTCTCTATCTCTGTTCTCTCTGATGTCTCTGCTTTCTCTGTTATCTCTCTTGTTTGTGTATCTTTGATCCCTTTCTTTGCTATCTCTTCTGTCAGATTCTCTAGAAGATTTCCTTTCTGGTCTCATTTCTTCCTTCCTCCTGTCTTTATTATCTGGCTTCACTTCTTCTTTCCGGCGATCCTTGCTCTCTGATCTCACTTCATCCTTGCGTCTCTCTTTGGTATCATTTTTAATCTCCTTTGCCTTCGAATCTACCCTTTCAGATTCACTATCAGGTTTAACTGGATCTTCCTTCTTAACGATTTCTGTGTCTTCTTTCAGGGGGTCCCTCTTTTTATCTTTCGGGATGCTTGCTTCTTTCTTTGTCTCTTTTACACTGTCATCATGTCCAGATTTCTCTTTTGCTAAAGGCAGCTCAGTTTCCTCAACCTCATGCTCATCATGTTTTTTGTGCTCTTGGACCTCAGCCTTTCCTCTCTCTTCACTTACATTTGTTGGCCCAGCTACAGGATGCCCTGGTTCTACACCTCTACCCTTAGGTGGCTGCATTGCTCCTGGAGGGGGTGGGTGTGCATGTTGCCAAAAGTAAGGATCTTGTGGATGAGGGAATGGAGGTCTATAGAAACCATGATGTGGTGGAAATGGATGTGGGGGCGGGTGACCTGGCCATTCTGGTCCCCTTGTAAATGGCGGAGGTCTTTGTTGTTCATGGCTATCATCAAATGGGTCTCTCTGCACTCTTGGTGGCGGTTTTTGATATTGTTCATGATCTCTCTGAGGATGATCTCTATCTACATCCCTTTGTTTACTCTCTTTGTCAGCTGCTTTATCATTTTCTCTTTCATTTGCAACCTCTTCATCTATTCTATCATCATCTTGATGCTTGTCTTCCCTATGCTGCCTGGCCTCATACTCTTGTCTGGGATCAAATGGTCTTCCATAAGGTGGTGGATATCGCCTCATGTCAGCATCAAATGGTATCATTTGGGGTGGAACTGGCCCATAGGGAGGTGTACCCCACCTTTTTTCATGGGAGTCTGGAGTATGGCGACCACCACCTTCATGGTCTGAACCAGAACCAGTACTGTCAGCTCGCACACGCTGCATCATTCTCTTGTCTGGAGGTATTGGCATTCCTGTGGGTCAAAGCAAGTAACCAAGTTTTAACAAACAACAGCGATGACATACACATGTGTGGGCCATAAATAACTGAACTTAAAACACTGCATATGGTCATAGGAAGCTTGCTGAAACACATTATATATTCCTAATAGTGAAATATCCAGGTGTTACGCTATGTGAATTTGTGTTACACCATTGAATATTAAAATATTTTATATGAAACTTTGTCACCCACAGCAAAGCAGATACACTGTTTCCTACAAGGGGAACTTTCCATATTTGGACCAATGACCTTGATACAATCTGACATACTTCTAATTCACTACTACTATAAATTTATAAATTTGCAAATAGCACAAGGTTATCACTGATATGCATGATTAGCAATTACAGTTTTCTTTTTCTTTCTTTCTTTTTTTATTGGGGGGGGGGGGGGCAGACAGGGCTTAGATAAAGGCAAGTGAGCATAAGGAGTGTCAAATCTAATATTGAGTATATGTCCTTTACCTTGTGATGTAGGAGGCATTGCCATGGCTCTGGGATCCTGCATGAACTGTGGGTGCATACCATGCATACTAGCCCAAGCCTGTGCTCTCGGGTCTCTTGGATCAAACCCCATTCCAACTGGTGGAGGGTGTGGATGCTGTTGCTGAGCTGATTGTCTTTGTGGGTGTTGCTGTGGTGGATGTTGTTGCTGTTGCTGTTGCTGTGGTTGTGGTTGCTGCTGCTGCTGCTGTTGTTGTTGAGGTTGTTGCTGCAGTTGCTGTGGTTGTTGTTGCTGCTGCTGCTGTACAAAGGGAATGACAATGTTTGAGATAATATGTTCAAAGAAGAAAAGAATCCTAGTAAAATATTTTGTAGATATTGTAAGAATATATTAAATCCTTCGAAAGGAATAAGATCTCGTGTATTAATTTATTTTGAAGTGTCCTATAGCCATCAGTTATGGGTGATAGATAGAAGTCGTCACTGCCATGACTAAGAACATTGTGGCATCATCTGGCTACAGTGTGCAAAAATAAAGCCCCCCCCCCCCCCAACCCTTCCTCAGTATGACTCAAACTCGGAACTCATTTCAAACAATACTGACAAATGGGGAATAGTTGCTCAACATACCTGCATCTGTTGTTGCCTCAGTTGTTCTTGCTGTTTCTGGAATCTTGGGGGTAAATTCTTTGGTATGGGTCTTTGAAAACCCTGTTGTCCACGTTGCTGATAGCCGTCATGAGACCCTGTGAGAGAAAAATACTTATGAAATATGTCTTCTCATCAGGATTTTTACCAAAGACGTCAATCCAATGTCTGCATGTATGTCTCTTCAGTTTTTGAAGAACTTCAGAAATGCTATACTAAGATTTCAAGGAATTATACAATATGTGGAAGACAAGGGGAGACTGTCACAGTGATACATTACTACCAGACAAGATACATGTACATGTTATGTAGTTCTAATTTGGCAGTCAGCAGTAACGCATGAAACTTTTTCATTTTAAACTTTATCCACAGGGAATGTCAGTGTACAATATAGCCATCAGTAATATGGGTGATAGATAGAAGTCATCATTGCCATGACTACGAATACAGTGGCATCATTTGGCTATAATGCAGATAAGAAAGTGATTTTTGCCAGCCTGACTTCAAATATGCATCAACATCAACAACTAACTTGACATGATTGTGTCACATAGCACTTGTACCCCATGTTACTTGCCCGAAAATTGAAAACAAAGATAAGATTTGTGTCGTATACTCAAACACATATACAGAATACATTATACTTTTTCCATTACCTTTTTCTCTGCCTTCTCTTCTGGAACCATCACTACTTCCACTCTCTGTCCTCTGTCGTTTAGGTTGCTCCCTTGGCATTTCAGAGTGTTCACTTGTTTCTTCACACTCATCTGATGCATCTTTCCCCTTTTCACCTAATCTTTCTTCTAGTAGTCGAAGTTTTTCTAAAGCAGCTGATTTTCTTTCCTCTTCCATCCTCTTTTCTTCATCTAACCTCCTCTGTCTTGCCCTTTCAATGGCTGACGACATCTCATCATGCTGCTTTTGCCTTTTTTGTCTCCACGATTCATCTTCATCAACCTCAGGAGTCTGGGGAAGCCTTGAAGGATATGGGGCCTGTAAACGCATGAAACGAAAACAAATTACAATCGGTCATATGAAAGATCAAACATGAAATTTTGAAATACAGAAGACACACAATTATCCCAGGACAGAGTAACTGAACTAGGCTGGCCTTTTTGTCAAGTAATTTTCAACAAATTTGGTAAGATTTTCATCTCTTCAATTTTTTAGTAACGTGTCATACTGAACTCTCTGCCAAAATGTCATGCTAGTGTGAAATTTGTTGATCTCTTAGTTTTTTCCTATATCCATTGTAGGACAACTCAAATGTTTTGCTATACAGCAAGTGATTTTAAGGGCATAAAAACTTCCTGAGCTGCCAAGATGTTTTACCAGGGTGCTCAACCCAAATCATGGTTAAAAGGTATGGAAATTTATGTATACTGTAATTTATCACACTTCAAACATGCCCCCCCTCCCTCCCAAAAAAATGGGAGTCCACATTATAGCAAAATCACTTAGAACACAGCAATAATAGCTAACTGTTACATGAAGGAGAACACTGGTTTGCAATATGAGAAACAGCAGGTTTCAGAGAAGTTCAGATGATTGAGTCTGCTCTGTACGATTATACATAATGGACGCTACATGTATATGCAGGGATACTGTAAAGCAAAGGTGATATGAGATGCATGATAACAAGGCCACGTCATGCAACATAATTTACATGATCCAAACAGATGCACTAGTCTTTAGGGCACCAACACAGCAGCTGTTGCCTAATATGGAATGAACAAGTGTCAACTAAGACGACACCACACTACACTACACTACACTACACTAGACACCAAATGCACACTAACATCGAACTGAACATATATACTACAACACAAAGACTACACACGTACATACATAAGCTCATGCGCAATGAAGCAATACTTTCAGTGTTCCCTGTGATAGGCTCATTTTCATTACCCAATGATTCTTCTTGTTCCCACAAGAACTCCAAAATCACACAGTTGGCCGATAAAACACTGAGCGACAAAGGGAACACTGACAGACGTGAACGCCACATGCATTGCACTGCAGTTTTTGTAAGTATTAGGCTGAGAGATCGGACATGAGTTTGGTTAGTAAAACCTACCTGTTGAGGAGGCCTATGATACTGTGGAAGTGATGGTGGTGGTGGTTGTGATGGATGTTGATAATGACCTGGAGGTGGTGGAGGACCTCTCTGATCAAAGGGTGGCTGCTGCATTCTATTCCACCTCTGTTCAAATGCAATCAACAGGGATACTTTGTCAAACAGAACTTGGAGGAACACGTAAAACAAGGACAAAGTAAAAGACGGGAATGATGGGTACAGTAAGACCACAATGGAGGGATGTTTTGAGGTGTAGAGGTTTTGGGTTTAGATTGTTTTTAAAACTGCAGCAGTCCCCTTGATTAATTAATAAGCTTGGTTTTAACGCCAGTAGCATACACCCATACAAACGCACCCACACATACACACACACACACACACACACACATACATTTGCATTTGTAACATCCAAACATGCATTCTCCTGACTGACTGACACACTAGTTCAACACCAGCCATAACGTGGAGTACCTGTGCATCATATCCAGGTCCAGGTGGTCTTTCATGTGGTCCTCTGTTTGCATGCGGTCCTTGAGCTTGGTTCCATGCCTCCCTTGGGGGTCCAGGTCTTGGTGCATCTTGGTCCTGTTTATGTATACAGACATTGATTGCTGGTATATCACTAATCCTTTGTGCAAAAACACTTTATTAACACAACAATTCACATCTTCATCATTTCTAATAGGCACTGATTATTCAAATATAAATCTTTCTGACTAAAACATATCAGAATGCAGAGTTCTGCCGAGTACCATTTCAGTACGGTGCAGCCACTATACAATAATTGTATGAATGAAAAGAATTTAATCTTATTTGCGTAACAGCATCTATATTATCCAATCAGTTACAATACTGAGGTAAATAGCTTCAGAAACCACTATAGATTATAAAAACAAGATGCTATGTATTTACCATGTTTAAATATATTTTTGACTGTTCCTAATACATGTCCAAAGCTTGTATTTATTTGGTTCAAGTAAATTTTTCAAATCCTATGCCCATACATTGTTTTGTTTACCTCTACAGTCAAGTTAGATTGTAAGGTACGCTGTGTTGTTCAGCCCAATCAGGTTTCTAAATCATGTAAGTGCCGACTGATAGCATGGCATGAATGTCACATCTTACAGTCATGTTATTAATTCTATTATTTTGAAACGGTTTGGAACAAAAGTTTTGCTTTATGACCAAAGTGATTAGATGTAACAAGTGAAGGGTTTGACACCCGTATATACATTGTTCCAGGAAAATTTTGATGATTATCATTGGCCATATCTTTCTCACAATTAGCAACTATCCTGGAATATAAATAAAAGTCATTCTAGCACTTACCCAAGAACCTGCAGTTCTCTGTCTTTCATCAGTGTGCTTACTCTTCTCATTTTCTCTACTCTGTTTACCATACGACTCATCTTTGCCTTCCAAATTTTCTCGCCTACAAAATTCAATATCATAATCATCTACTATTATCCCCATGATTTAGCTTTTTTTGATTTGGTAACGTTCTTTTAAAACAGTGAAGCCATCAGTTATATGGGTGATAGATAAATGTCTTCATTGCCATGACTAAGGTCAAAGAAGCATCATTTGGCATCATATCCAATAATTCAAGTGATTAAGTTCTCACTTGTTTCAAGTAAAACAAGCTGATCCCTCTATTGATTAATTAGTATAAAGAGTAGCTGTGTTAATCAATGTGTACTAGTTAAAGTTATTCTGGTAGCATTCCTGAGATAAACTGAATTGATAATTGCAGGAGCTTTCGAAGGCATGTATGTAGCCTCCTTCTTCACATATCTGTGGGTGAAGACTTTATTCACTGACATCTCAAGATGAAGGCTACATTTCTCCGAAAGCTCACATGGTACTTATTTGGCATCATTTATAAATAACGAAACTATGGTTATTTTGCGTAATAGTGTTCATTTCTCTTCTCAAATAATATAATTTTCACCCTTTTTTTGACTTATTTTGCAGGTGAAAATTTCATCTAAACAGTAAATGACGACAACAAAAATGGTTTTATGACTGGTGCATGTTATCAAAACTAAATAACTCACCCTGAATCTTTATCATTTTTTCTTGGTGTTGGAGGCTGTGACTCTTCATCATCACTAAAAACTAATTTTTCAGAGTAATCAATTTCTCCATGTGCTCCTGCCCATCCACCATCATCTGCCTCACTCTCTAATTGGTCAAATTCCTTGAGATTGGCAGCACTAATTATTGCAGGCCTAGCATACTCTTCACCAATGTCTACTGGGCGTTGGGATTGGGGTGGTGGCCCCCTACCAGGTCCTGACTGCTGGTATCTGAAATAATAGATTTTACGTCATGAAACTTGAATAATATTTGAATGATTTTCTTCATCTACCTAAAATCCTTCACATTAATATTGTTGTCAGTTTCATTTCAATTTGTTTTGTTTCTAGTTTACACACAATACCTCTTCTGGAAGATGGCACTATACAAAAGACAAATTTAAGTTACTAATTTCTTTTCACATCAGCAAATTTCCCCGAAAGTGGTAATTTGCAGTGTGTTTGCCAAAAGAATCCTAACTTTACGAACAGCTTTAACTGTCTTTAACACAGTGTGTTCTGTTTGCCAATTTGACATGCCACTGATGCACAGAAGTTGTTACAACCAACCAATATGTTGTGTTTACATATCTCTTACTTATCTGAGTCTCAAGAACCCAATTATTTTTTTATTGTTTTGACAGAGAATAAGCTTGCTGGTTGTTCTTAATTAGTTCAAAACTGACATCAGTAAACCAAACAATACCTACCTTGGGTCAGGATGAGAATGAGGGTGTCCAGGATGTGGATAGGGATGTCTTGGTGGTCCTTGCATTCCAGGCATATTAGGAGGAAAGCCTCCATGTGGCATTGGACCACCCTGAAAACCTCGACCATACATATATGGAGGCATCATGCCCCTGTACTGTTGTGGTGGTCCCGGCATAGGACCGCCTTGAGCACCATTCATGCCTATACGTGGTGGAATATTACCACTGGGTTTCACAGCTTCTCGTTCACCTTCTTTGTCTCTATCTTTGCCTTGGTCTCCTCCAGTGTCCACATTTGCATTGCCTTTGTTCATTGTCCCTCCTCCCTCCTTCCAATTTCCTACATCTGAAATTAGATATTGAAACAAAGTTTAGTTTATGCTCTTATTGACTACAGATATTATGGCAAAGTAATGCAAATTTTCCTTCCCTCTCATTTCCCCTTCTCTCCCAATGAAAGATAAATCTTGAAACGACTGCCACTCTCCACTAGAAGCCAGTCAAAGACTAACCAAATGTTTTCTCCATGTATAACTAAGTTACCAGAAATATGGTAGCTGAGACTAAGGCATGTCTTTCTAGTTGCATCTTCAAAACAATGGTCACTTACTCTGTGGTCTTAAGCTTGGCCCTGGGCCATACTGAGCCTCCTTGTTTGTCTGCTTTTGATCTGAATCTGCAGGTACATCTCCGCTGCCTAGTGTTGGGAACTCTTGATTGAAATACAAGTTCTTGCCCTTGCCTCGTACTGCTACAAGAACCAAACAAAATCACAAACTTTACTGCAACTGTCACCACAAGGTTTGTTGGTTTACCAGTAAACTTTCTAACATGTTTGACGTATCACACATTTCAGTAACTATTCATTGCCTGGTAGCCTGATACATAATACATTTTGTTGATGTATACAATACAGTTCAAATTGTTTTCAGAAAAATGTTGAAGGGTGACCTATGCTAAAATATGGTGAAAGATTTGAATGATTTGAAGTGTGTACTTCGCATGTACATTTGTCTGCCTCTTCCTTTCTGCCTGAAAACTTTGACAATAGTAAGATGATCCAAACTTACGTTCCTGAATATCTCCCTGGGCCCCTGCGACTGAGCCCCATGAAGATTTGTTGGATGATGAATCTTGTTGTTGTTGTTGCTGCTGCTGCTGTGGTTGTGGTTGTGGTTGTTGTTGTTGTTGTTGCTGCTGTGGTGGTGGTGGCTGTTGTTGTTGCTGCTGCTGTGGTGGTGGTGGTGGTTGTTGTTGTTGTTGTGAAGTCTTCTGTGTTGCATTTACATGCCCCTGTGATGTAGTTGGCTGTGTTGTTTCTGGTGGTTGACTTCCAGAACTGTCAAAACATTGCACAGAATAGTGAGATCAGACCACATGCATTATACCACGCGCGATCCAGGTTCAACAAAAAATATGGGATATATATTCTGGTCGTTCTACATCACGACAATGCATGTCTACGTCACTGTTTCTGCCGTGTTCAAAATGTGTCAAAACATTCAAAATGGCCATTACTTTCCTCGAATTTTGTTTGATATTGATGGCACTGGTATAATTATGTTATTCTCCAATATTTTTTTTCATTCAGCTGGAAAATACTTGTGACCAATGGGTTCTCACTACTCGTCTAGTGATTTGTAGTTACAAAGCGCCCTTATGAAGGTCACTTGTGTTTTCCTTGGCTAAACAAAGAAAAATATTGGGGAATAACATCTAGTTATTATACCAAACTGTTAAAAACATGTACTGCACTCCCAAGAGACCACAGACCACTGTTTGCATGTCTGCAGTTATACCTTTTCCTAAAAGATCAATCACTCGCCAATAAATGTTATTGATTGAAAAGTAAGTTTGACCCCTTACTTGTTCTCTTGTTTCTCTTTCTCCTTGTTTCCCGTACCCCATCCTGATCCTCCAGAAGGTACCAAATTTACGTTAGGATCGTTACCGCTGTGTTCACTCTTTAAACTAGGTAGATGGGCTGGTGGCGGCATACGCCGAGTGCTGCTAACTTTTCCAAGACTTTGTAAGCCATGTCCTCGAGTAACTGTGGAAATACATGATGCATTTACAAGGAGTAAGTACAGTTCTAGATATACATTATATCTGAACAACTAGTTTTTTTGGGTTTTTTGCACTGTCTGAAATTAACCGGTAAATAGAAACAAAATTTAAGAAACTTTGCTGAAATTGACATGTGTTAGTCTGGGACAATAATCCATTTCAAGACACTTGCGTCTTTCCATTGTATTTCTCATTTACGGAAGAGGTTTGCCACAAAGCCACACACGTATTTATCTGGTAAATTCTACATTCTGGTACAAAATTTATAATTTACTTCTGATAGGAATTATTTGCATAGTTTACAAATTCAAATGACCATCTCTCATATTACCTGAAGTTTTCTGTGTTTCTACACTCTTCCCTTTATACGTATTATACAAATTAAGCGAAGCATATTTAGTCTTGCCATCCTTCCCCTTACTGGCTAGCCCCGAACGCTCGGACATTCTGCCAACCGGGTCATTGAGTTATTTCTTGTAATTACCCCAGGAACGTGCAAGAGATTTCTGAAAAATATAAAATTTATGAAATGTTACACCCTCTATCATTAAATTAAATGTGTTTATCACGCTGGTAAATCACAGTTATAAACAGACACACCATTTATATGTAGTCAAGAAGTGATACGACACTTTTAACTGAATTGATGTTTGGCTATAATGTGTTAAATTATACCAAACATTGCTTTGTCTATACACGTACATTGCTGTATTTCATCACACTTAAACTGTACTATTTCAGCAAATGAGTTGACAAATCCACAAAGATGATGAAACATAGTGCAAATGTTGTGTAAGAATACAACTGATTGTATTGAGATTAATCACATTCATGTTACTGTTATCAATGAAGCCTGTTATTTAACTCAGTTTGTAGTTGCTGTTGCTATGGATTTTCCTGCTTTTTGCATGCTCACTTCATGAACTACAAATGTAATCCTAGTTGTATCCATTTCAGTCCAACACTATGGTTACATGGTTAAGACATTGCTGTTGAAATGGCCACAGTTACAACTACATGTGTGATCTTTCACTCCAATTTCAAAACGTTTCCTTCAGAAGTACAATATAGCATAACAATTAGAATTTGTCACTTTACATACACATGTACATCATTGTAATACATTTGTTATGTATGTATGTATGTAGACAGACAAGATACTTTGTTATTCTAACAGCAATGTAATACTACATGTAGTTGTATTGACTAAAATCGATCACAATGTCTGGTTGACATGCTTTCTCAGATCACCTGAAAATTGTTAACATGAATCACCGTAAAGGGCAATTGGAATGATCTTAAGATTACCCCCTCTTCACATAAAATCAATGATATGCTCTGAAATTTGATATCAAGAGATAAGTGTACCCTATTTTAATAAAAACATGGAGAAACACCTGAAAACTCTCACAGCTTATCAAAACATCAGCTAACACCAAGTAGAAGCTATCACCCCCATCTCCACAAATAGTTTATTCCACAAAGGGTAATAAGCGCCAAAGGCCATTACTTATTAATCATATGCTATACAAAATATACTTGCAAAGTAGTGTAACCATAACATAAGATGGATTTATGTACAATTACTTTCATATGATTTAGATTAATATTTTAAAATATATTTCCTTGCTTCACATAAATCCCTTCAATGCACAGTGACAATAAAATACTTGAGACAATAAAATTCTTACGACACTGCAAAGTGTGAAAATGCCAGACAGAAATGTCACAAAACTCAAAAGGATAATCACTTTAGATTCTAAATGTCAAGGCTCTACCTTCCATTTCCCATTCACTGCTCTAAACTTTCTAGCGACCTCTGATGAGGTGATTGCTCTTTTCACCACTGGGAGTACACTAAATAGACAGGTGGAGAGTTTCTTAATTAAATAATACTTTCATACTCATTACTTACAATGGCTATAGTGAAACACATCTATAACTTACCAGTAGTGTGAAGATGCAATCAGCCTTTTACTTTTTAATTTATGTTCTGTTATCAGTTTGCTCTGTGGGTAATTTCTGTGGGTGATTTTGAAAGCTTCAAAATATGTCTTTTTTTCAGTTTTCTTCTTCTGTTCCCAATAACTCTCATTATAGATATAATAACACTTACTCATACAAAATAAATACACCGTCACTCTGTACCAACAAACAAGTATACACCCCTTCCACAAAAGTAATAATTTAGCTACATGTACATTAATCACTCATTATTCTCATGTCACACATATAGTTTATTATTGCTAAATCTCTTGATAACAAAATAATAGCATTATGAAAATTAAATATCATAGATAATACTCTATTCATGCCTTTGTACAAAGTTTCTTGATGTATTGTATTTTCCATTTCCTGAACATACATGTACGTAAATCATTATCAATCCTAACCACACGATAAACAGTTATTTTATTTCACAATCATGAGGAAGGTTTCCAATATAACAGCCATAAATGAAGAATGCTGATTTTTATTTACCTAACTGTACCCTACATTGTACATGTATGTCTTCCTTTTTATCAAATGTGTTGTACTTTTACGACTGTATCGTTTTCAAAGACCTCACTTCTGTATACAAATAGTACATGAATTATGTCATTTCAAGCTTGTCCTAAATCAACACAAATGTTCATATAATTCAACTGTGCTATACAACGATATTACACTCATCGACAACATGCTACCAAATCTGCCAGACAAATCTTTGACATCAATCAGTACTGTACAAAACATATATTCACCATTCCTCCAGATCTACCAAATTGAAAGAATTTGATGAAAGTGAACAATTCCAATGCAAAAAAAAAAAAACTTAAAAAAATGAAATAATATTTCAAGCCAGTTTTATCAAGAGCCTGTATGTTCAGTTACATGTACATGTTGGTAAGACTAACAATTCATTGGTATATCCCCCTTCTCTTCTTTTCGTACCTATTGTGACATTGAGTACATGCTGTCACATGTATTTGTCATTCTAAAGAAACTTGTATTGTAAGTTACATGTATTGTTCACATAAAGACTAAAGTGATAATTACAATCAAGCTCATGTATATCAGTATATGCTCTAACTTGATACAAAAGAACACAACATGACATGCTTGAAAATCATAAAAACATGTCACTAAGTATCAGACCACTATCAATAGCTAGCCAGTTTCCTAACCTCCCATTTACAAATGTACTGTGAGAGCACCAGAAGTGAACACTGACTCTAGTTCAACTATTCCAGATGACACATTGTTAGCATGTCCTTGAGTGACCTTGTGACGTTGTATATAGGTTGAAGGACACAGTAGTGCTTTTATAGTGAGAATATAATCCAGCGTCCTCACAAGAAAAAACATTACGAGGAAAATTCAACATAAACCTATTTTTAATGTAATTTACCCCTGTTGAAGTAATACAAATCTATGTTTGATGTATAGTGCCTAATGGCATGGTAGGAACATTTACAATCTATGCAGAAGCAGGCTTGTATAAATTACAATGATGAAATACATATATAGCTGAAAGCAGTGACCATCACAAGCAACATTATCACCACAATATCTAATGTATGTAAACATGTTATTGACTTTCATGCTACATGTAGTCTTATGTATATTAAAGACAGCAAGTCCTCTAATGAAATACATAAGTCATTTTTGGTGAGTCAAAATAATGACCTAGGTTTTCTTGCAAGTCACCACACAGTAAGAGATAGGGAACACAAAATTTTGGATGGGTCACAAATCGCTCAGTGGCTTGTCAAATTGGCTTATAGGGTACACTAATTATGTACTATATTGCATACATTGTGGTCATTATTAATATTCATCAGCTTGGTAAATACAGGATCTCCAATTTGTAACATAGTCGGTTCCACTTTGTATTGTAGAATGGACCTTCTTTCAGTCATTTCTCTTATCTAGTGGCTGGCTGTAATTTGCAACGTCATTCTGAAGAGGGACTTGTGTCACCGACTAGCATTCATCTAAAGCTCATTGACACTTTCCTGAATTGAACTGACAGTGCAAACCTGAGACAGCAAATGCCCACCTTTCAAAAGTCTGTCAGATTCAAAAGGCATGCAAGACTTTCGTGTACTTTCTGGTACTATGTACTTGTTGATAGGGGTTGTATGGCTTCTTCACAGACAATGACATGACTGCATCCTCAGTTGTAAAGAAATGGACAGGCATCCTTTCTTTTTCTCTACATGTACATGTACATGGAAGGAAAGAAACCCATTCCTTTGTTTTTTATTTTCAGTTTAAAGGCTGCTTTTCTTTCTCATAAGTGACCTGGCATGGTATGCATGTTGTCACAAGAACAATCCAAGGATTGTGACTGCTTATATTGGGATGGAGAATTTGTGACAAAGTTGGATCAAAGAACATTATGACCAGACTGAACAGTCATGGACACTCAATACATGCTGCACAAACCCAATTTCTCATATGACATTTTGCTTATCTTCACTTGAATGTGTAAAAAGCAGATGGAGCAAAGGGAATGACAACAACTGATATTTGGGGGTTAATTGGAGTCCGCTAACATAGCATGTATTTCGTGCCCAATGAAATGTGTCATATACACAGTTAGTTTTTATAAAAATTATCATGGTATAGCCTTGAATTCCTTGCAGATTCATTCACATAACGTGATTAGGGCTGTTTAGAAACTACCATTTCATGTTTTTCATCACTTGTGTGGGATATCTCCAAAATCATTAGCCCTGCTTGCATGGTGTGTGGCCAGTCCATGACTTGATTCTGACTATGTGGAGATCAACACACACAACAGCCATACAAGTAGGGCTACCACATCATGTGCTAGCAGCTTTCATGGGATTAGACACATCATAGTGTGATGCTAAAATATTGAAAGAGTACATGCATGGAAGTAGGCTGAAGCTTATAGCACCAACATTTAGCACCACCCACATTTAGTTTTGGAAGAAATCCCTTCTCTGAGCCTGCCCATGAAAAATGTTCAGTACAATGTCTTAGACAGATGATGGTAGTATATTTAGCCATTCAGTGCTACTGAACAGTAGCATGCTCTGGAGATCAGCAATATATAAATTTTGATTGACTGACTCTTCAGGTATTGGGTAAATTTGGGAGTAGACTATGAAGACATCAATTAAAACTTTTTCCTTCAAACCCTGCCTACAACAGTATAAAATACAATGTTGAAGGTTGAAAGACCTCTATGAATAATATATCTAAACAACCTCTGATCAGAGACTGTGCTTGAAGGTCTTCTCAAGGTCAACACATCCAATATACAAACAAAGCTGAGGTCAAACACTGAACAAGTGTAGTTTTCACAAGAATGATAATTACTGTACTAAAAGTTTAAAATAGTGTTATTTCATAAAATTCACATGAATCATATAAATAAATATGGACACACCCCATGCCAGTTCTATGATTATACACAGGTGTATATACATATGTTACTAATACACCTAGGCTTCAATTCATTTAAATCTACACTGGTAATGCATTACATCAGAGAAAATAAGCTCCAGAGCCTGAAGTACATATGCAGCACATATTGTAAATCTAGGAGTACTAACTCACCTGAACAAGTTTCACATTCCCACATACAACTGTGTCCTGTTTTATTGTTGCTAAATCTACATGGCATATACATGTACAATGTAGTCTCTGTTGGTACTCTAACACCAGGTGTTGTGTACATGCACGTGTATGCCACAATTTGGAAATATTACCAAAGAAATTTTGACTCAAATGAATACCACTTTCTGACATTTTCAAAAACTATAAAAAATACAATCACACATAACGAACATCAAGTTCTTCATGTACAATTATCGGTTGACTGTAATGATCTTGGAATGTACAATACAGTCACTTCCTGGTAGAGCAATCACTTCCCTTCAATCCCTTAATATTTTCCATCATTTGTTGATATCATATGGATATACTATCTATAGTTCTACTTTTCATTATGTTACACACCAAGCCATTTTGGAATAAATATACTACATTGTGTATACAACAGTCTGTCCCATATTCCTCCAACCCTTATGTAAACTCTGAACTTGTTTATGTGAATGAATACATTTTGCTTTCCATGGGTCATGGAAAAGCTATACTGCATTTCTTTGTGTTCATCTTTCAAACAAAGCAAAAATGTCTTTGGATAGAGCATGACAGTATCTAAAGAATGTCGGATCATTCAAACGATTGAAGACAGTTGTGCCACGATCCAGTTTGTTATTTCAGTGCAGTGGTATTCACCTTTCAAAAGTGTCGTTTCCTCCAGTTTCACTACACTAGAAAGATTGATCTATATATGTTCATTCACATGTATGATAAATGATATGTTGAATATACATGGAACAAAATAACAACATCACTCAACTTTCAAAATGAAGTGACGATTTCTTTTTCACATAAAGGAAAACTTGAGAACTCTGACTGAAAACGAAGCGAAAAATCGTCGCCATTTTGAATTAAATCTCCTGAACGACGAAGGACATAAACCGGCGTTATGATCTATGACAGCTATGAAACACCCTTATCTCACCTTGGACCATGACACTGAAAATCTGCTCTATACAGGATATATATTTTTGAAAATAAATGGTGTTAATCTTAAAAATTTCGATGTAAACAAATATAGTATGTGACCTACTATATTGCACGATAACGACTGTCGGCTGACATGGACGATTGCGCTTGGATACGATCAACTGTGTCGTAATGTCGTTTTTCATAAATTCAATTGTATTCAACAGTAAAATTTCTTTCAAACTAAATATAATTATGGAATGTTATTGGCTGTAAAATATAAATGAAAGCTGTACCGATCAAAACAGTATGATTACCTTGCAATTAAAATGTTCAACTGGCTACAAAATATGCAAAAATATGACTTTATCCAGTGGCGAACAAAGAACACAGGTCACTGCATAAGGGTCTATTTTTCGCAAAATACCAACATATTTTCATTCAAAATTGGACTTACCCTTGCCCGTTCTTATGGGTGATTTCCAAAGAACAACTAGAATCTCCTTTGATGGAAAATTCTACAGGATGGCGACAGATTTGTCCGATATTTCTACAAGGTGATCGTTTCAAATAAAGATGGCGTACAACGACAGCTCGGAGAAGCTGCATAAATTATGCAAATCATTAGTCATCAAGCTTTCCGTCCCAGGATGCAGCCGGCAGGCCCAGCTCGTGATGTGTACAAAGTTCTCTTGACCCCAGACAAGGAAACAACAAATTTCAAAGTTACAAAGTATTGAAACCCTCGGGTTGTACAATTGTCATAAGAAAATGAACTCCTGACTTTTTTGCCATGTGGATATGTCATTATTTTTCAACATACAAAATAATGTCAACGTCAAACTTTGTAATCCGACGGCAGCACCGAAAGTGAGCTAGGTTAAAAAAAACGGGAAAAGAAAGAAAACAGTGGAAACGGATGATTATCATCCAATCTGATATACAAACTAATTCAGAAAACCACAAAGAAATAAGCCATGCTAATTTTATCACGATGATACCTGGCATGCATAAGCTTATAAGGTAATAGGCCCAATGCCAAATAGTGAATTTAAAAATATCGAGAAAAGATAGATATAATACAAGAAAGAGAAAATGTACACAGGCACATAAAATATCAGTTCTTTCAATAATACCAGTAGATTTAATAAAAAGTTGGAATGTGACCAAACAGGTAGACACATGATGGGGGAACTCAGAGGGGGGTGCCGAACTTAAGTATAGCTGAATTAAACATACTGTCACGTGCTTTTGACCATAGACTTACATACTAGTAGTATATAAGTTATTATCATCAGCCCGAGGCTTCGACATTATCTGTCTTACATATCACAAATGAACACGCGCTTTATACGACTACTTGTGTTTTTATATGTACATTGTACATGTATTTCAGTGCGAAACCTATGGCCCCATATTTATTTTAGGTACATGCGCTCTCTGGGAATACATATAGTTTGCACTTGTTGACAAGTCAAAACAAGCTATCTGAATATATTATATATCTCATATATATTTGTCCTAAGCAAATGATATAATATGCATAAGAAACTAAAACTGATTATAATATAATTGATACAACTAGTACTACAACAAAAAACGTATATGGTTTCCGTGCATTTTTACAGCTCCAATTCTGTGGAATCGGCTTCCTTTAACATTCGCTTGGATTCTACAGTTGAATCTTGTAAACGTAATCTTAAAACTCACCTTTTTAAGCAATGTTATAATTACCGGGAGTGATTTTCGTGCAGCGAAAACTATTCACGTAATGTTACGTTTCTGTTGTTATTTTAGCCTTGTTTGCTTTGCATTGTTTTATTTTTCATTTTTAACCACGTAAATTGTTATCTATTATAATTTTATCCATTTTTCTTCCCTTCTGAGTATTTTAAAGAGCACTGAGACGCAGTGTAGTGTACTCAAGAAATTAAATGAAATTGTTATAATTATTATTACTATGTATGTCTGGACCTGTATCACACTAGTCTTTACTTGCCGCATGCTTGACAATGGAAGGAAAACTCTGCCTATTCTTACAGTCTAGTCACGCCAATTTTCACCTAATTAGAACTCGGATTTGATTTTAGGAAAAGAAGTGAACAAGGTTGTTGTTATTATTGTTTATTATCCATTTGCTATAGCATTGGAAAGAAGAAATATTTTACGAATCTTAGGTAAAAGGGTAAGAGGGGGGGGGGGGTAGCAAAGCTAGTCCAGGCCGTCTCCTACGACACTGGCAGTGCAACATTTATACGATTGGATTTGTTTTGTTTTACTTATTGTTGGAAGTCTTACAAATGTTTACTTGTAACAGTAATATATGTAGAGACATTATGGATAAAACGACGGAACGAAAAAAGCTCATCAAAAACAGAAAGAAAACAACAACTCACAATCCAAACTATATTATTATATTACAACTGTAGCGTTTTCAATTATTGCAGCTATTCTTAGCATGATGACGTTTTCATGTTATCGACCCCAGCTGCAATAATTGTAGAGTTAGTTAGTTTTGAATTTGAGTTGTTTGTTTGTTTGTTTGTTTGCTTGTTTGTTTTAAACTTGTTCGTTCCGGGGTTTAAACTCAAAACCCCGGAACGAAAAAAGCTAAACAACAAAACAAAACAATACAACTCAAATTTAAAACTAACGCTACAATTATTGCAGCTATTCCACTCGATGCATTAGGGAATTTTCAGATGACCCATGTTTTGTGATTTTTGTGCGAAAAGTGACCCATTTGGGAGGCACGTGTACTTAAACATATCAATGGGGAAACCCCCGGGTATAATCACAGTTCAGTGGCGAATGTACGGAAACACCCTATTCTGATAATAAAGCAAACCCACGTCCACTCCATGATCAAATCATCTCGAATGCGGAATGCTTATTTTGCTCGAAGACCCCTTGATTATGATTCGATTCACAGACAAAGTAAGATTACCTGTCTGTATTCGATTCCGTGTCTTCGATCGTTTTGGATGCAAGTTTGCAAAACAAGCCAAAGAGAAATAGATTTTGAGTATTGCCATCAGTGAGATCGCTAAAGTCTAATGAGATTAAAATTCTGTCGATACACGGGGAACATGGGGAATCCCAACACGGGTTACTGTATTTCCTCTGACGTCACAGGTCACAGATCACATGACACATGTGAACGGCCATATTCGCCACGAAGATTGGTGTCTGAGCCCAGTGAGTTTTTTTTATTTTGATTGAACAGCCGCTGTACATAGTCTGATTATTAGAATTTAAGAAGAGAAACGCTCCTGGATAGTAGAAGATTAGAAGAAACTAACAACAGAGTCGTAATGTCTCTTGAAGATCCATTTTTCGTCGTGAAAGAGTGAGTAGTTCGCTTTGTCAACATTGTCAGTGTTTCGATAGGCATTCGATGCTGTTGCATGTTGTTGATATTGATTAGCGATTTTTTTTAGTGTATACAAAGGTAAACCTATCCATTGCCGATAAATAACAAGCACCGAACCCTCGAATTACTATCAAATGGGTATACCAATCTTCATAAACCCAGTAGAATACACCGAATTATATATTTTTGTTTTTATTTGGGATAGTCCGAACACGTTAGTTCATAACGATTGATTGATTGATTGATAACATGTATTGTTGAAATCGCGGAATAGTTGTTAATAGACCAATACTTTCATGATAAAACGTATGGTGGTCACGCCAGTAATGAGTCTGATAATAGCGGTATGTCAGTTTATGTGTTACTGTGTCTGGTATGTCCATGCTTCGACACAATGACCCAGACACCGGAACTAGCTAGATAAAAGATGAATCCGCAAGCATCCGTGACCGTAATGATAGCAATGTCTTAAGTCATGGATTATGGTGCCAATTTTGATGTTATCACCAATCGTGAAAAAAATAACAGTTTGTACACTATACAACATAGATGAGTCCAGAAACCACATTTTGCCAAGATATGCCCCAAAATTCCACAATTTGGTAAGAGTAAGGAAACCGTCCTTTTGTAGCCACTGGGTATAAGTACAGACTGTTGATTTCACTGAGAAATGATATTACATACACCCTTAATATCACATAGTATAGTTTTTCTCATTTTTTTCATCATGAGTTCTTACGCAAGTGCTTCTGGCAGTAAACTTTATTGTATTTATCAAAATTTTATATACAAATATAAAAATTCTTACTTTTATTTGGGTGTGTTAGTGGTTGTCATTAGGGTAATAAATATATAAGTTGTTTCAAGAAATGTAAAAATACAATTATAAGTTTCTGACATTCCTTGCAAAGGTAACCCTATTTTTGAAAATGTTTCTCGTTACTTTTTCATGGCAACTGTGGGTCGGTCGGTCGGTCGGTCGGTTTAAAAATAAAAAATGTTTCTCTGCCTCTCCTTTTCCTCTTCTTTATCTTCTTTTTATTGGATTCCTGGTAACAATCCTTGCCCAGCTTCTCTAATTAATTGGCATAATCTCAACCCCCCTCCCCCCTACTTGAATAACTTCCGTTATGAATGAAATGCACTGTTTATGAACAAGTGTTGTCATCGCCACCATGACTGTAGATGACATC
The DNA here is from genome assembly GCF_964340395.1 of Glandiceps talaboti. Lineage (NCBI taxonomy): Eukaryota > Metazoa > Hemichordata > Enteropneusta > Spengelidae > Glandiceps > Glandiceps talaboti. Next base: position 12,496,825 of record NC_135558.1, on the reverse strand, counting down.
ATCAGTCCAAGCACTTGCTTATTCTTGCCAGAGAGGGCACTGTTCTGCAAAATATTAAGGGCGGGCGAACATTTTTTTTTTAATTTTGATGTCAGATCTGAAAATTTGGGTTGGTCGGATAATGAGAAACAAAACAAAAATAGTGTCACCCTACATGTACCAGAAACTATCAGAGCATCATCCATGGCTATAGTTTACAGTATACAGGAAATACAAACATAAATGGATGGAATAAGTTACAAAATAGACTCTAACAGTCCTCACTGGTGTTGCTAAATTGTTGTTAGTCCCGAGTATAGTACTCCCTCTCATTCTTCTGACTCAGCAGTATACAAACAATGCAGATTCATTTCAAATGTGAAATTTGCTGATACTCGATTCAGTGATTAGTTGATGAATATACATATACATTACGTACCAGTTTCTACCAGCAAATATATGAAAATGTTGTAAATATATTATAAAAGTTGAAATCAATATCAGATGTGGTAATACGTTTGAGAAAATAGAACTGAAAAGCTTTGTAGTGATTCACTGTGAAATAACCCAAGTCTTTGCAAACATTCCAACTCAAGCAACATGATATTTTCATAACATTTGTTTACAGCCTCCATATAATCTAAGTTTAGAGCATAACGATGACTATTTGAATTTGCTGCTGGTATGTTATTGTTGATAGACAAATGTTAGCAGAAGTTACGTTTTCTCTGTGCTGATAGTGCAGGCGTAGCAATTTTGGAAAGTGGTATTTTGTTTTGTAGTTGTAAAAAGTGTGATATTATTGAACTGGAGGCATGAGAGGATTTCCAGTTAAAATTAGAATTAAAATTTATGTGTGAAATGTAGTTGTCTGACAGTGCTATCGGAAAAGTTGGTCCAGAAAAATAGAATGTTCCTATCTAAACCTCAGGGCTCTGCTAATAAGATAACACTAATGCACAACCAGGGATTGAAACCCTGGCCTTTAAGGGCAAGTCTGGTGCCAAAAATGAGAGTAATTCTGGCTCTGAATGTGTACATGTACAATGTATGAACCATAATTGTAAGGTTTTTCCTTGTGGATAGTGTGGCCAGGGCTAAATCTTAGTGTGATGAAAAGAATTGATTATTGAGTGTGATTGATTGATTGATTGATTGATTGATTGATTGATTGATTGATTGATTGATTGATTGATTGATTGATTGATTGATTGATTGATTGATTGATTGATTGATTGAATGAGGGAGGATGTGAGTGGAGAATGTATTTGAGTGATCGAGGGACTAAGTAAGGGAGGGAGGGTGTGATTGGGCTAGTGAGGGATGGCTGTAGGGGAGGAGAGACTCTTGTCACAGTGGGCCAAAAAGTGATGTCATTGACATTGTTGTCCCACTCATCATGACATGTGACTGTATTGCATGAATGTGTTGAAAATTTCTAATCTTGTTAATTAACATACCTAGAATTTGGCCAACACTGTCCTCATTACCACTACCAGTAAGTGGCATACAGAGGGATTACATATCTTACAATAACATGTACACATAGGACAAGAATGTCAAACATTCAGTAGTTGTCTGTATAATATCATTGTAATGTATTTTTGGTGTATGGACCAGAATAGTTCATTACACTCCATAGTTTACACTGCTATCTAATTATATTGGTATCAGAATAGATTATCAAAGAATTTAGTAGCACTCAAGTATATCTTGATGATAGGTGTTGCTATGGTTACTGATGAATTCAAACGTTCAGCTAAAGTTCAACTTTTTGGAATTTTTTTACAGACTTATTCATACATGTATGTAATTTTTAGAGAAATTATGAATGATTATCTATCAAGATTACTTTGTGTAATAGAATGTGTAGTTAGATTTTTGTCAAATGAGTACAGATTTAGTCAAGACTAGTGCTAGACAATCAGATAAATTCAGATATGACATAGTCAGTTATAAAGTTTGATAACCTTCTGAGATAGGTATAGTAAACATTAGGGCACTAGGATGCTGCATGCTCAGTGGCGACAACTGAACAAATTTCTGAATTTTTTTGGAGCTGGGACCAAAGGATCCGTATTATCAGAGTTCAAGCACCAAATTTATGCAGAAAACACAAAGAGATGTTTATTTAACTTAAGTCAGTACATAGCTTTATGCTTGGTTAATGTAAAGACAAAATTTAGATATTGGGATGTATGTATAACAACGAAAACAAGCAAGATATTATTGGAAGAAGGATATAATTATTTGGTCAACTAAAAAGAGGATGGAATGGTATTTTGAATAGAATCATGAGATATAATTCATTGCGTCAGTGCAGTAAGATCATATCTGCTATGCAATTGTATAGGCAGATACAACCTTACTGCACTGACATGACAATATCCATATGTACTTGACCAAGATATGGTAATTTTATCACTATTAGATAGTTCAGGTTCAAGTTTGTTTTGATTCCTGTCAACCAAAGCTGGTTTACAAGGAGCTATTTTCCAAATACAGAAATTGACGAATAAAGAATTTTATTATTATCCATACTCAAGCCAATATATTGTCTTTGAACAGAAAATATGGATTATATACCCAGGTTGTTGTACTTCATGACAACCTGTGTCTACATCACTGGTTTTGAGGTCCTCAAAATATGAGTCAAGTGTTCCAAATTGCCACTATTTTTCCCAATTTTTCATAAATTATGTTTGAGGATCGAGGCATATTTATATTATTCTCCAATATTTCACTTCATTCAGCCAGAAAATACTCGTCTAGCAACTTGTAGTGACAAGGCCCCATCAGGTCACTCATATTTTCCTTAGCTGAACGAAGAAAAAGTTTGGGGAATAATATTTCAGTATACATAAGAACTCTCGTAGAAACCTATCAATGTATGGAGAATAAGCATACAAGAGAACTGTAATGAAGTATACCTATATGTACACCTAACCTATACCATGCTGTATCACTAGCATTACTGTTACTTCTTGTTTGATTTCAGTGAAGTACAGAAGGCAGTTGGTAATGCCAGAAGTTTATACCAACGATGGTGTGAATTGTTGGAAGACCCAAGCGCTGTCAGTAAAGAGGAGTATGATTGGACGACGAATGAACTTCGAAATAGTTTACGTAGCATAGAATGGGATCTGGAAGATTTAGAAGAAACCATTGATATCCTTTGAGACTAGAGTGGGTAACCAACAAATGAGCTAACCACTCAGCCCCAAGCTCCTACGCAGCATTGCTGTAATTAAGTTTCTCTCCACTACTTCTGGCCCAACTTTCCAAACCAATGCTTTATTCAGAAGGTGCCATATTGGAAGACAATATCATTCTAATGATAAACATCATATTTTAAATGTGTCAAACAGCGACCAGCATTCCTAGACTCATCTTCAAAGAATTTGTTCTATTGATATAGAAATTTTACCAAACAGATATAGTACTTCATATTCGTATTAATTATGAATAAATCTGCCCTTTTAAAATGGAGAATATATTTCAGAATTGCGACAGTGTATCTTATTGATTAGTTAATTATTATTTACACCATGAATGTTTACGTCAAATATACATTAAGAAAAAGTAGTGAATGTGTAACATAAAGTAGGTGATAGGGCAAAAGTGGCCGCCATTGAAAGCAGTGATGGACAGCATTGATGCATAGGAGTTTGCACTCAGCTCCTGACAATCCATATACAATTGACTTTGTCCTTTTAGTGCTGTAATACTGCACAAATAACAGTTGTTCCTTTATTATTGTCTGATATAGAGCTGTGTAAAATACATATATTTTTGGAGCATTTCACAACAAATGGAGTCTGACTAACTTTCCAAGCTGTTACCATACTTATGATGTAGTACACATGTACTTCTACATAGAAAGTTATCTAATTTCAACATATTTGTCACGATTTTCAGGTGGAATGCTAGTTTTGTACATTTTAGTCAATATCATTGAAAAATAACAAAAAAGTCAATTCAACAAACATAAAGAAGACAACTTGAGTACTAGTTATTGAATTAGTATTGCATACAGTTATTGGTGGCACTTCAAACAGGCACCACAAACATCTGTTAGCAAAATGTCTGATAACAGTAGAGGAATATGAATGCAATGGATGAGCTATCAGACATTTTCATATTTGTTAGTTGTATTTGCTCAATGTATAACAAATATCAAGTGATATCTAAACTAGGGTAGTATCAGTTGATAATCAATATCACAGCTTAAATGTGCAGGTTTGGCATGAAAGGTGTATTGTTTTTCCAAGAAATGTTGTAAGGTAGAAACATTCATGGTGTTTGAACGTTATCAGCTAGTGTAGCAGTAACTATTACAGTCATACATGTACACATCATTGTATCTAAGTGAAAAAGCCTGATGTGATGAGAGATTAGGGGGAAATTCATGCCTTATTTCGTCCGTTTATTTCTGAAACGTAGAACATGTAGACTCCATTATTAGGGCACCTGTATGTAGTTCTGTGTTTCTCATCAAAACACCTTAAAAATGATGGGTTGGTCGGTTAGTTGTGGAGTCATGATGGTGGAATGGTTAGAGTGAGTGACTTGGAATCTGCAGGTTCAAGCCCCATCGCTGTCATTTGTTTCTGAATGGCTAAAGTCCTTGGGCAAGATTTGAACCACGACTGTGCCTCAGTTAGCCCAGCTATATAATTGGGGACCTTGTAGGATAGAGGTTGCAATCTGAATGCTTCACTCCTATGTGCTTATTAGCTGCAATGGATTGTATGCTTCTAGGGAGTTAAGGAAGTAAAGGGCCATTGTGCCACTGTAGATCCATGCCAGGGGTAATAATTGTACAGAGTTTTGAGTTAAGTTAAAAATAATAAGTTTAAAAGCAGTTTTCCTTAACAATTTGTACGAATTGTAGAAACAAACCCACGTAAGTTTAAAATTGAATTACCTGAGTTGGACGAGAGGAAAAACTTTGTGTCAAAAACCAAAGATCTTGTGAAAGATATGAAAGATCACATGGCAAGTCCAAGTACAAAGACACGAGAGGAAAGGAAAAGTAGACAGGTGAGTGTTTTGTATGTAAAGCAATTAGTAAATAGCCAATAAGGGATTTTACGTCTCGTTGCAAATCTCGGGAGATATGCAAATATGCCTAGCAAAAATAATTGTCAAACAAGTGATTGCGGTCAAGCTTTCGCCATGGCCATGTGCAATGATGTTGAGAACAATAGTGTTGCTAAGCATTTGACACTTTCAGTTTGACCACCCTCATGTGGTTGCTATGGATGCAGTAGCTCACGCGAGATCTCATGAGATCTGCTGTGAGACAAAAAAATTGATTATTATGCTGGAATATCATCATCGTATTATATGTATGTTGCAGGTCGATGACCGGATATGTTGGTGGTAGTCGCAAGTCCAGCAAATAACTGAGCTTTCCCACCCATAGCCAACTGATAAATAGTGTGTCAGGGATCTGAGTACTAGCTAGTACAAGCTAAGAGTGAATGACATCTACTCTTCAGCCTGACCACAGCCAACTGATAAATAGCGTGTCATGAATCTGAGTTCTAGCATAATACAGATCTGACTAATAGCTAGTACAAGCATAGACAGTCTACTGTCTATGGTACAAGCTAGGAGTTAAAGACATCTGCCGTTTAGCAAACAAAGAGTATTTCACACAACTCTGAATAATTCCCTGTCCAAGTTTCCGGTTGGTAATTTTGTTGTTCAGTACTTATATATTTATGAGTTTCTTCTTCAAGCTAACCTTATCATCATCTCTCTTATGTACTGATACTATCTACAGACATTGATGTCAAATGGACCAAAGAGAGCACAGGACAAATATACACGACTAGATAACGAAATAGTGGAATCTAACCAGAGATTTTTAGATGACTCAAGACAACAACAACAGATGGTGATGGAACACCAGGATGACCAGTTAGAAAAAGTTGGAGACAGTGTCTCAGTTTTAAAAAATATGGGCCAGACCATTGGAAATGAACTTGATGAACAAGCTGTGTAAGTAGAAGTTATCTGTGCAGATTTTGAATGTGGGTTTTGAGGAGTAAGGTTGTAGAACTGGAACACTGAACTTTATCATATATGATGGTTCACTAACTGTGTATTTTTAAAAAATAACATTGTTAGGGTTCTCCCCAGGCCAAGTAAGTGCTGGTCAACGTTTTATAAATCCAAAAAACATTCTTGTAAATTTATACCAAAGATATAATAAACATAAGTGGAATGACCTGATGCGAAGTCTTGTGGTTAATATCTAAGTGCTGGTAATGACCAATGTGAGACAAACGTGACAAATGTTTGATAATCTCCCAAACAACTCCAGAAGAACGAGGAACAAATTTCTTGCTTCTTATTTGCCCGGAGCTTAGGATGTAACTTGTATCTCAAGAGTGAGAAACTTAAATATGAGGTCAGATCATAAGTTGATTATATTGTTTGTGATTCTATGTTGTCATAAAATGGGTCTTGGCTATGGATGCATTGATTTCAATCAATATGTGACTGAATTGTGCCAAGCTCCTGTACAAGTAAATCATTTTCTGTATGTGTCATAATCATAGCATCCATATCAAGTGTAAAAGTATACTGTTTCATTTGCTAATACAACCCATAACACCAAAGTAAAGCATTTTCTGTATGTACCACAATCATCATAGCATCCATATCAAGTGTAAAAGTATACTGTTTCATTTGCTAATACAACCCATAACACCAAAGTAAAGCATTTTCTGTATGTACCACAATCATTATAGCATCCATATCAAGTGTAAAAGTATACTGTTTCATTTGCTAATACAACCCATGACACCAAAGTAAAGCATTTTCTGTATGTACCACAATCATCATAGCATCCATATCAAGTGTAAAAGAATACTGTTTCATTTGCTAATACAACCCATGACACCAAAGTAAAGCATTTTCTGTACGTACCACAATCGTTTATAGCATCCATATCAAGTGTAAAAGTATACTGTTTCATTTGCTAATACAACCCATGACACCAAAGTAAAGCATTTTCTGTATGTACCACAATCGTTTATAGCATCCATATCAAGTGTAAAAGCATACTGTTTCATTTGCTAATTGATCACATTAGAAAGGCCACATGCTATAGGCTCGAAGTTGTAAATAAACCAATTGAGACAGTATGCTTTTACACTTGATATGAATGCTATAAACGAGTGTAGCACGTAAAGAAAGTGCTTTACTTCAGTTTTACTCGTTGTACAGTGTTTCCATTGTTTCCACTTTGAGTTGACCTCTTCACAACAATGCTGCAGTCAACAGTGGTAGCTGACACCATGGCATAAATGTCGTATCTGACACACTACCATTAGTTGTAGCCATCTGTCACTGAACAGTTTATTTTATGTCTTGCACATATTTCACATTTACTTTATTGTCTTCTTCATAGGATGTTGGATGATTTTGCCACTGAGATGGAAAGGACGGACTCTAAATTAGACAGTGTGATGAAAAAAATGGCTAAAGTTACAAGAATGTCAAACGGTAAGAACTGTTAAAGTATACTCAAAATATTAACAAACTTCATATGTTCCTTTAAACTCCTGGAATTTCAAAGGATGCCTAGATGTTCCGGGAAAGTCCTGGAAAAATTTGATTGATTCATCTGGAAACTGCTGTAAAGTGTCGATTAGATTGAGTGAGAAACATGTATTAAAACGTAGGTGTGTCTTAAAGGCCCACTTTGAAAAAAGCATTAGGTTTGAAGAACAGTTGTCTGACAAAGATAGAAACAGTTGGCCCAGAACAAATGAATAATTTGTATGTAATCCTTATGGCTCCACTGATAAGAATAACAGATTTTTAACACCAAGAACCTGGGATTGAAACCTTGGCCTTTAATCACAATTTGCATTTCAAAAGTAATTGTTTATGTGGATATGACAATAAATGCCTTTGAAAAGTGTTGATACCATTACTGTAAACCTAGATATATTCGCCACTAGAAAATTTTACAATTTTTCAGTCTTCAATTACTGTAGTTCTCAAAGACTAATTTTCACTAATTACCAGACTGGTGTATTGTATTCATATACAAGAAAGAGTTTTCAGCACTTATTTTTGTGTATTTTGTTTTCCTGCAAAGTGAGCGAAAATAAGTCTGTAGTGAAAATTTCAAGGTTTATGTTGTAGTCTGTTGTGCCAATAGAAAGTAATGATGTAGAATTTGAAGGGTTAGTCACTGACAAAGCATTGTCTTTTTCTCTCTCTCTCGTTCTACAGACAGAAGACAGTGGATGGCTATATTGGTTCTCATAGTTATCATGGTTGTTGTCATTATTTTATTCTTTGTACTATAAACCAGCAGCTGAAAACTGTATTTATTCCATAATTATTGTTTACATTACACATAATATTTACTTGTAGTACTTGTACACAATTTAGTAAGATAATATGCCTTAAAGCTAACTAGCTGTAACTGGAGTATTTTTTTTCGATAACACAACCAACAATACAATATATTCACTGAAAATTGTTCAAATACCAATAATTAGATATTGTATATGTTAATTAGAGATCTATTTTATCTGTAGTAATTCAGTAACAGGTTGAAATCGTGATCATGTTGGGGCACTGATTTTAGGGTGCGACTCAAAAATCAATTTGATTGGATTTATCATAACCATACTATGTGTACAGCTGCACAAATATGTTTACCCACAGGTGATTCAATACTGTATGATATGATGAGTAAGTCACTATATCAAACAAAAACAGTCTCAGAAAATGTTCCAGTCGCAGCTAGTGCAGTTTTAAGTTTAACATTTTTAGTATTTTTATTAGTCAGCAGTCAGACTTTCCTTGCCTTTCATATCTGATGGGTTAGCTGAACTATCCCAATCCTGTGTGCAAGTGTTGATGTTGATTTAGAATTTACCTTCTTAGCACCATGCCTGTAATAGTAAAGTATAATCCGTTATATTCATGGCAATACCTTCAAACATACTTTTAGCTTATACGATCACATCTTTCAATACAACTGAGTGTAAACAATGGTAGCTGGTTCTCATATTATCTGCATTTGCAAAATATGATGTCATGCCTGTTTTGACCAATCAGCTTCTTTGTAGAATTTTTCTATGAATATTTAATGAATACAAAGGATTATCACACACACCAATTGATACCAGGCTTGGTGCGAGAAAGTTGATGACAAATCTGGCCAGCATACACAGGTAAATTATCCCATGTCCATTTGTCATTTATTGTGTAGTTTCAACAGTTTATAGGTGTAATCCATCCATCCCATGTAAGTCAAATCCAGATATTTATATTTCCTGAAGTACATATGGTCCTCAATTTCTTTTCATTTACTTCATTACTACATCTACAAGTAGAAATAGTGTACGAGTCTGTTTGATTTTCAAAAATGTTACAACTTATGCTGAAATGAGGAGGATATAAGATGAAAAGTATTTATACCAATTCAGCTTTCCTCATCTTGAGAGTAGTACAATGTATACATACTGTTCTACTCTGTATCACACAAACAAACAAACAAACAAACAGAAATTTGCTGCCATTTTTTGCAGGGACAGTAAAGTCAATTTTGACAAGTAAATTATCTGCTACGAGTCCCTTCAAATGATTGTCAAACTGAAAAACTTTGTCGTATATATAGATACCATTTGAATTCATTTGAAATAGTTATTGTAATGTTCTACTCAAGAGATAAAAGATTCAATTTTTTGAAGTCCATGGATTATTCTATTCTGAAACAATTCTAGTAACATCAAAGTATAGGCTAGTCTGGCTATAGACCAATAAATGTTTTAGCTTCATTGATCTGGTCTTGAAATTTCGATCTATTTATTTTACGAATTCTGGGTTGCTGATTGTTATTTTACTCAGAATTATATTATTAAGCATTGTGCACCTTAGGATGTGAGTATACATCAATGATACAATACAAAATGTAAGGATCTTTCCAGACTAAATATGGGTGAAAGCAAAATAACGGTCATGACACACTCAGAGTTTATAAACTCTCAGATTTAGTACTACAATAATCAAAATGTGCCTAACCACCTGGGCTAACCGCTATTTTGATGCTCCTGGATGTGACATAGTCTTGATTTATTCGTGGTTTTGTACATTGACATACGATCATTTTATTTTAGCCCTCACTTTGCCAAATCGGGGGCGCCCTCTTGCAATGCTTACCTGCAAATGGCCAGATTTTAGTAACCAGGGATATGGCACATTATAATGAATAGGCATTGAGGGATTCAGAGTTATTTGCAGCTTTGATGACCTGCTATGTAGAACATCTTTTTGATTTTCATTAAAAATGTTACGTTTTCTATCAAGTGTTGAAGTCAAATAACTGAAAAGCTGAAGTTAGGTATTATATACATATGTACCTCTTTCTAGCTGGAGGGGAGGGGATTCAATGCTTGTCATTGCAATGTATACCTTCATGTGACTTAGGGCAGGGGGGAAATCCTGTTCTGTTTATGTAGTGTATACTGAGTTAGGCGTATGGGGAAATGCAGTTCTGTGTGTGTGTTGTGTATACCCCAGTGTGGCTGGAAGGGAGGGGGAACTCAATAGATGTTGGTGTATAGTACATGTACAGTGTATACCTTAATGGGGGAAATTCAGTTTTGATTCTGTAAATTAGTGCATCCTACAGTGTTACTAGAGGAGAGGGAAATTCCATCTTTACCATTTTTACACCTCAGTTTTGCCAGGGGGGGAGGAGGTGTCTGGGTTTGCCAAGTCATTACTGGCAGAAATATTTTTATCCATTCACTGCCATTTGTCACTCTCAAAGCTAATAACCTTGTCCATGTATTTGAACTCTCCAGAGAAATGTAACTTACAATGGAAACTACATGTGTCCTGCAAATATGCCTTTGCACTATGAACTTGACCGAGTCTATACATTTTATAGGCTCTCTGTTGTCACTTTTTTTGCCAAGTTTTACGTAATCAACTATACATATCACTCTACCAATGAAAGTATACTGTGTCATCAGTAGTTGCCAGTACAACCTGTAACACTGCAGTATACTTTTACACTTGATATTTAACAACTACAAATGAGTGTGGCTCACTGTACTCCAGTGTTACGGGTTATATGTCACATACATGGGGTGTGAGTTCAGGATAAAAACAGTTTGTGAACCGTTAGCTACTAGTATTCTGTTCAAGGTGCTATAGCTGTGACTGTGCTAGTTCTTGTAGTACATGAGAGCAAGGACAGTCACAGCTCCAGCACCATGGACCGTCTAGCTATGGATTGCAAACGACTTTTAGCCTGAAAACCCATGACGTTTGATTCAATTATGTTGAGTAAAGAAATAACACACATTGCACAAGTCAAAGGTATAAACCTGTACCAGTACATGTATTTCATAACATTTCACTATTCTTCACTTTGCTATAGATACTAGCATTTCCATTAACGTAACATACAAAAAAAATGTAACAATATCCTCTCAACATTGGATGCTAAGACTTCCACCACATTGCGTTGGTGCCTAGAATGTAAACAAAAGTTTGTAAATTGTATGCCTGTGAGGGCAGGCACAGGTGTGAAAACAGTCTTGCTGATATTTTGATTTTATTAAAAGCACCTTTTAGACTGAAATGTATGTTTTTCCAACCACTGTTACTTTTCTGAGATATCAAGCAGCAGTTACAAACATAAACCAAAATGAGCATAAGTAACTGGGAAATTAGATTTTAAGTTTTTGTGTTTTAGGAATTTGATGTTCGGTCATCATTTGTGTTCTATCTGTACTATTCATATGTATGATTGGAGCCTGTTATTTCTTTCAATTACTGTATTTTGACATTTTGCATAAAGTATGCCATATTCCAAATATCCACCTAGCAGTTATTTTGAAAAGTCCCTAGAGAGGGCACCAGCAAGGTGCAAAGGCTGTCTGCGAACAGCACTCCAAGTGACCAAAGTTTACATTCTTTTATCTTTCTGATGACTAGAATGTAAATTCTCTTTTGGTAGGCAGCAAGGAAACACCAGAGGCTGAATATTTTGACGTTGTTTTTAGTAGTTTTATCACACACAGATCATAAATAGTTAGTTCTTTTCATCATTTATATGTTCTATTTCAGTACTGAGTTTATGTTGTTTCCAAATCTGTTAGATGTATATGCAGAGCAACTGTCGCTTCACGTTAAGAAAAAACAAACAGATTTGTGATTTTTGCCTATGAGGGCGCACCATCTACAAAAGTTCATCCTTATTCACAGGCACATTAATAAGAGATCAATTTTAAGAAAAGAAATTGTAGTTAAATTATTTATTTCCTGTTATAATATTATAAAATGAAACATGTATGTTATCATTTTAATTTTTACAAGTGTGAGCAATTATGATCCGTTGTACTAGAACAAAAAAAATAAGTTAAGGGGGACATATTTTTTTATGAAGTTTGTAGTTGATTTTAGAATGTGGAAATACCTAGGTGTATATAGTGTGATGTGATAAAATAAATGATGTAGTTGTCATAATTGATAATGTACAACACAGACAGGACAACAACAGTTGGGATGTTATCAAAATCAAGTTACAAATAAACAAATATCCATGAAAAGTCGTACTATGATAACTGAAGTTTGTAAAGTTTGCATTTGTTATAGCCTTGATACATGCATGCCATATTATGAATCTGTTCTATGCTAGGTAGTCTTGATGACTGCTAGACTCTTCAAAAATATTGTATGTAGAAGAATACAAATGCACACACACACACACACACACACACACACACACACACATCGTACACACACATCGTCGCGTCAGTGCAGTAAGGTCGTATCTGCTATACAATTGAACAGCACAATCTTAGTGCACTGACGCGACGACGACATGTTCATGTGTACGTAAACAGACACAAGCCAATTACAAGCATCTGTTAAAGGGGCACAAGCTGAGTTTATACATTTTTCGGCATAATCTTTGCTGCATGTTTAACACTATGTGCAGTATTCTACTTACTGAAGCATACTTAACCATCACTTGCAATTGACTGAACTCAAACCTGGTATTAAGATATAACTTATAAACAATCCGATTATACGTATAAAAAATGTAGAGAAAATCTCTACCATGCAACAAACTGTGCTAACAATGCCAAAAGACAATTGTAATATCATAGAAGATATTCATTGACATTAACATTATACTAGAATAGTTTAATCAAAGTTTTTAAAAGTATTTTCTTGCGTAAAAAAGTGTACAAACTCAGCTTGTGCCACTTCAATGTCTAATTGATTACTACTGACATAGGCTGTTGTGTTGTTACCTTCTCAAGACGGTGTCTAGCTAGATCAGTAGATTCCTATATTACATTGTGAAAAATTGGATTTCCCTAGCTATTGTATGATCACTAGATTGGACAGTGGACAGTTAGATTCCAGTAAAATAGGCTGTATACTAAACTGTGCTGTGTTACTATGTTTCCATATACTAGTATACACTTTATTTTTGTTTGTTTGCCACATGGGGGGGGGGGGTGTTCATGGGTACAGGTGTACCCTAGAGGATTCAAATTAGCGGCACAGACGCTGTAAAAAAAAACTATGGGTCAAATGTGTACTTTCTGCCTGAAAAGTATGATTCAACAAATGCCTTGGAAATTTTGAAAATTGGCAACTTGGAAAGAACGTGGGGAGTTAGGGTGGGATGGTTCAAAGGTCATACATACGTTCAAAGAGGAAAACCTCTACATTGACGATAAATAGTGAAAAATCAAATTTTATCGTATTTAGAGGGCGCAAAAAGAAAGTAAATTTGATTGGTGATATCACATTACAAGGCAAAAGCATCAAGGAGGAGGATGTTGTCACCTTTGTGGGAATTACTTTAGACAAACATCTCTCTTGGTCCGACCACATCGAAAAGGTAAACAAGCTAATCAGAATAAAGTGTGGGATTTTGTATAGACTTAGACATATATTACCATTACACATTTTACTACTCTTGTATATTTTACAACACATTCATACTCCCCCATATCAACTATGGCCTTGAGGTTTGGGGTAACACTTATTCATCACATCTAAATATATTAATGTCACAGAAAATGATTGTTCGAACAGTTTTGTTTAAATCTCCAACGGATCACTCATCTCCTTTGTTTGCTCAGTTGAATATTCTAGATGTTTTTAAACTGCATAGATATTTGATAGGTTCCTTTATTTATGGCTTGATCCATCAACTATCACCACACACTTTGTATGATTATTTTGAACCTTCACACCATAACTACAATACAAGACTCTGTTCATATCAAAATATTTATCCATATTATGCCAGAACAAACTCAGGTCAGTTTTCTTTCTCCTTCTCAGGGGCAAAAATCTGGAATAGCATCCCTGTCAACATAAGATGTATCAATACGCTAAACGAATTTAAGCGATCTTATAAACAATTTCTTCTAGAAGAGTAAATTAAACCACTGTACAATTTATTGTTACCGTATGTTCTTCATAAGTACTATGAACTCCGAGGTACTATGTATTTCCTTTTGCTATATCACTTTGCTGTCAAACATGGTATATAACTATGGTAGGGGACAGGCTTGAATAGCTGTAAGCTAAATCCCGATTCCCTATTTACCCACGAAATAGTATTTTTGTATGTGTATCTGTAATGTTCATTTGTGCTTTTGGGTAAATAAATACTATATATATATAATGCTTTTCAAAAATCACGAAAAAAACGTGGGGTCGAAACAGCAGTATGTAGGTATACTATGCAAGTAACCACACTTGCTTAATATAGAAAAAAACCGATCAACTTTACATGAAGAATTTCCCACACTTACATATTATTCCCATTGACTTTATGTTGATATGCACCACTCGAAAATATCAACGACTGTAGTCTAGTTCCTGACGACCGTGTTCCGACATTACGCTACGTTATCGTCACACGTAATGTACTGTGTGAAGATAACGTAGTGTAAAATCGGAACATGGTCGTCAGGAACTAGACTACGATTCACGGATTGGAATCCGAGTCTGCCCACAATTGTTCCCATAATGCACCACGGCATAAGTCATTTAAAAATGGCGTCCTCCAGTACCACTGCTAAGAACGACGAGAGGAGCATTAATTTTGATATTTTTGCGTATGATGGATGGAACGAGATCAAAGCTATATGCTATTCAGACATGCCGAACAGTATATTTGCTGCACATCTGTTGAATATACATAGAAAATATTGCACGGAGTGTTTTCCGAATACTTGTGAACAACGAATCCAGGACGAGAGATATGGGAGACCAGTGAAAAGGGAAAGCCCGGGTCCATATATTGCCACCGATGTTGTATCTCAGATAGCGTCCATCCACACGGGGTAAGTATGTCAACAAATTGACGTGCACGTCGATGGTGTATGTTTTGTAGACAAAATGGGGAAAACGACTAAAGTTGCTCTTGGCACTGTGCAATGATAAAATGTTAGAGGCAAAATGGACAGAATGAATCTCCCCTTATACCACCATGAATAGACCATGAATAGACTTAGGGTAGTCTTGCAGACGGTCCCGAGGGACAGTTGTCAGAAACGAGTGCCGAATTACTCTGTCTGCGAGCAGGACGAGAATAGACTGGATCCATTACATTAGTTTACACCAGGGGTAAGAACGAGCAATGTAGACCACATGTCGTCTTGAGGGATAAGTACAACTACACTGTATTTCCATGATTCTATGGTCCTGACCAGGGCTCACTTTTTTTTTATTTCGCTGTTCTTTCACTCCTACTGATATTTATAGTATGGAGGTTTATTGCCTAGAATCTAGACGGTTTTTGTTGTTGTTGTTGTTGTTGTTGTTTTGTTTTGTTTTTTGGGGGGGAGTGTTATTGGCTCAAAGGTGAGAAAATGATTGTCCCTGCAAAACAACACCATAAAACAGGTGAAATATGTAGTGCTATGTCTTTAGGTGGTAGGATTGTTATATTTGTCTTTATCATACCTCAGACCACCAAACTGAATCTGTGATCACACGTCATAGTCTTCTTCTGGAAGATCTCAGATCTGTGCTTGGAAGGTTGCCGAACAAATGCCAAGGGTGGCGTGTGGTGGTACCTGAGTCAAACCCTCAACAGTGCCTTTGGCTCTATGTGCATGTGGGTGCTTGTAAAGTTATCAGAATTACCCAAGGGTGTAGAAGGTAGACAAACCTTTTTACTGGGTTCATTGTTCTAAAGATGTGCCTAATATAATAAGGCGTATTCATGTACAAAATGTACTTGTGCATGTAGATCCATCATGTCGCAGTTAAATTCACTTCCATACCATAACTAATATATTGCTTACCCATTTTGTATTAATTTGTCGTCCATCTAGATACACAAAATCAGGACCTATATATGACCTGTATCGACAACACTCAGAGGAGGTGATGGTCAAGCAGGAAGAACAAACACACCACTCCCCAGCTGATCATCACCAAGTGAGTCATACAGGAGACTGTCCATCAATTTCACTGTATAATCAAAATGAAGCTTCGTTTAAGAATAATGAAAGCATTACCAAATCTTCAGATGCTAGTGCAATACAAAATGTTACCTTTGCCGAAAATTTGGTGAGTCCTGTGAGGATAAAGAAGGAAGGAAAAGACACAGAGGGTCTTCCTTCTTCTGTGTTGCACTGTGATGGAGAATCTGACTTGGTTAAAGATAGAAAGACAATGATACCAATCAAAGAGGACACAGATCAACAATTCACTCGTAACAAGAGACCATATTCGATGAATGTTCCCAACACAGAGTTCCAAAATACGGGTACAGCCAATGTGGAATCATGTGACAGTATTTCAAATCAACAAACTCAGAGAAGAGAATATGAAAATAAATGTGAACGTGTGTCGACTATGCAACACTGTCCAGTCAGTGAATCATATCCTACCAAACAACTGCAAGCAAGTGTTCATGTTAAGTCTATTGAAATGTTGCTTGGTAACCAAAATAATGATGCCACATCAAAAGATACACTAAGTGAAACCATAGATGTTCCTATGATGATCAGCCCAAATGCCACTAAACTAAATCTATTCATATGTAAAGTGTGCAGTCAGACTTTTCCTAACAGTGGCAGATTGAAAATTCATATGAAATTCCATAGGAATGAAAAATGCATTGTATGTAAAGAGTGTGGTGAAAGTTTTGATGATATAAGTAATTTTAAAAAACATAAACAGATTCATGTAAAAGAAAAACCATATATGTGTGAAGAGTGTGGTAAAAGGTTCCATAGAAATGGCGATTTGAAAGTACATACCAGAAGTCACTCAAGTGAACGACCATTCATTTGTAATGAGTGTGGGAAGGGCTTCAAGGAAAATAGCAAACTGAAGAGACACATGATGGTTCACTCAAATGAAAAACCTTTTGTGTGTCAGGTGTGTGGAAAAGGTTTTAACCAAGCTGGACACTTTAAAGTACACATGAGAATCCATACAAATGAAAGACCGTTCATTTGCCAAGTGTGCGATAAAGATTTCCGTGACACCGGCAGTCTGAAGACGCACATGAAAATCCATGAAAGTGCAAAGGCGATCATTTGTAAAGAATGCGGACAAGGATTTAATCAAACTGGACATTTAAAAGTACACATGAGAATCCACACAAATGAAAGACCATTTGTATGTAAAGAGTGTGGGAAAGGTTTTCGTGATAAGGGTAACATGAAAACACACATGCGAATCCATACCAAAGAAAGACCATTTACTTGCAAAGAGTGCAATAAAGGGTTTTCTACTCAGTTTGTACGAAGTGTACATATGAGAATCCACTCACAAGAAAGACCTTATGTTTGTGAAAAGTGTGGTAAAAGCTTTACGCAGAGTTGCACTCTTGTTTCACACATGAGAATCCATACAAATGAAAAACCGTTTATTTGTAAAGAGTGTGGTAAAGATTTTCGCCATAAAGGCAATCTAACAAAACACATGGGCATACACACAAGTTAAATCCGCACAAGTGAAGCTTTATGAGTTGTTTGACTTAATGTGGAAAAGATACATAAAAACCATACTGTACTAGTGCATTATTTTATCGACGCCTGTCTTCAATGGCACAGAAATCATATTCTGGCATTGTTAGCACACTTGATAACATAAAAGTGACATCCTTGAACATTTTAGGGTATCTTTGATAACTTACATTATTGTAGCTAATATTCCTAAAATACCAGGTTTGAGTTTTTAGCACAATTGAACTTCTTAGGTTCAGAAGTGCTATAGGCATGGCAAAGTGTCTGCCTGTCTCTTGCTCTGTGTGTGTGTGTGTGTGTGTGTGTGTGTGTGTGTGTGTGTGTGTTTTGAAGGGATGCTGAAATCACTACACCTACTGTTGTATGGGAGTTATTCAATTTGCGATGGCTGAGATGGTCATATAACGGATGAATGAACAAATTGAAAGAAAGTTGTTGACGTACGTAATATATGAGTCGATAAGTAATGATATACGAGGCCTCGGAGAGTCATTGTTTTGACACCCACGTTCCTGCTATTTACAAAAAGAAAGAGGAATAAAATTCATTTTAGCCCTAAATTTATTGTTTAAAATGAAAATACATGTATAGACTAAGGTTATAGATAAGTCGGATTCAACGAACTGTATTAAACTTCGACAAACATCAAGTTCCGTAGTGTTCACATCATGTTCCTTTGTCATCAAAGTTGCACGGATTGGATTATATTTTTTTAAGTTGCACCATTGAAATACATCTTGCCAACGTGGTAACAGCACTACCCTAAAATGTGTGTGTGTGTGTGTGTGTGTGTGTGTGTGTGTGTTTTGAAGGGATGCTGAAATTACTACAACTGCTATTAAATGGAAGTTATTTTTTTAATTTTCGCTGGCTGAGGTGGTCATGTAACAGATGAATGAACAAATTGAAAGAAAGTTGTTGACGTACGTAAGATACGAGTTGAAAAGTAATGGTATACGAGGCTTTAAAGAGGCACTGTTTTGACACCCACGTTCACGTTCCTACTATCTACAAAAAGAAAGAGGAATAAACTTCTCTTTCGTTTTAGACCTAAATACATTGTTTAAAATGAAAATACATGTATAGACAAAAGAGTTTATAGATATGTCCGATTCAACGAACTGTATTAAACTTCGACAAACGTCAAATTCCGTAGTGTTCACATCATGTTCCTTTGTCATCAAAGTTACACGGATTGGTTCAAATACTAGTAATCACACAAAACCGACATTTATTGGTCGTTTATCTATAAAACAACTCGCTTTGACAACGAGAGTCACGACTATACATCTCTGGACACACAGTATCTCCATTGACAGTTCTGAAATTCCCTCCACCAGTTTCGTTAGCAGCGAGCGTCTCTTTCCTCGGGCAAGACCTTCGGTAAGTTGACAACTTTAAATTTTCCGAAGGGATCGTCATCTCCTTGAGTGTCTCCTTTTACCAATATACGATTTCTACACACGAGAGCAAATTACATCCATATATATCCCATGTATTAAGGTTCCAATTTATAACTTACTGTCGTTTGAGTTCGTCATCACTAATTTTTTGTGAAACATTAGACATGTAAATACAACTGCTTAGTATAGGAAGCTTCGTATAGCTAAATTGTTTATTTATTCTCTTATATAATTCTGTTTTGTTCTATATTTTATTTTATCTCATTTCATTTTTATTTTAATGTTGTGGAAAACACCAAATGACTTGTAAATAACTGGTTTAGGATAAACATTGAGTAATTTAAAAGTCTAAACATTTATAAACAAGCCGAGGTAAACCCCTCGTTCACTGAAAGGTGTTCAGTCCTATCCTAGTAGGTTGACCCGAAACAACTTGGAGAGATAAAATGACGTCATTTCCGAAACCTTCCGAAGAAGATCGAAGAGACGCAGTGAGACACTTGAAAAATTACAACTTCGTAAACCACGGGCCTCTTCACGGCACTGTCCGAAACGTACCCGGCTGCTTCAGCAGAAATATGTACTCTGGCTTGCGAGAATAGAAATTCAATGTTCGTTAGATACTAGTATGTCTGTCGTGTGAATTTTCGCAGGAGTAAAATACGTATAACGACGCTGTGGGTGGAGGGTCTATGGTGAAATTAACCTACCGAGAAACACCATTTTTATAGACAATCTTGCAATACAATAGCTTGAACCTTACACTGAGATTGAACACAAGACATCTATTATACAACCTCCTTTTATCAAATACCACACTTGGTGTTGATTGTTTGAATTGGACTTTGCAAAAAATTGTTTATATACTAGTACAGGGGTCTTACTGGTATCAATTGAGGTTATCTTGAAAATCACTGTTGTGTCTTTTACTTTCACGCTGGTTATTTGCATTTCATTGTAAGTCTTCAGTTATTTGTTCTAAAACAATCCAGGCTGGAAGCTTGGCGAATGTCAAGTGCCAAAGAGTTCCATAGTTTGGGGGCGACATATGAGAATGAACGACCTAATTGTCTCAGTCTTTGTTGTTGTAAGCAGATTCTTGTTTGTAGAACGCAGAGTACGACTCGGTGTATAAGCTTATGACTGGAGAAAATCACGAATAACAATGTACTATTGAGTGAAGCCATGAAGAGCTTTATATGGTAACAGTAAATTTTGTAATCAATCCTGAAACGAACTGGTAACCAGTGCAGGCTGATAAGAATTGGAGAAATGTGTTCAAACTTCTTGGTGCAAGAGATGATCCTTGTCGCTGTCATGACATGTAGTACCGTTGGTGATACTTCCATGCTATAAATCGATTTGCTCCGAGTCCGACATTCATCGTAAACAACACTACGTGTCGCTCAAAAGCCGAGATTCGTGTAAGTAACTTCCTAAATTTCGATGAAAATGACGTTAAACTAAGAAGGTAAATTTATGAACCGGGTTTTATTATCAGCAGTAAAGTTGTAAAACAGTTATGACATTTCGCGAGTCTCGAGTTTAGCGTCTCGTCTAAAAAAAATTGTATGGTTTCCCTTGCCCTGGCACGTCATACAACAAGCCTAGTTACATGTAATATTCACCCCGGGTATTCACCAGAAGTTACTAGTAGCGAGTCATAATCAGAAGTATACAGTTTAGGAAACAGACGAATCAAATAGTGCGATGTCCATGATATTCTATTATATATGATTGGACAATATTGACGTCAGCAATCAAGGTCGTGACCCCAAAGCATGGCATGGTCATGAGCGAAAGTGTCTGTTTCTTTTGAAGTTAGATACAGTATTTATGTACGACTTCAATAATTTTGCAAAATCTATAATTGACAAATATGGATTAATTCAACCCCCGAGTGTGGTCTCCGAGTCCATGTGTACACTACTTTAGCCCCAGGCTTCAGCTTCAATGATTGGGAGAGAGCGGCTCTACCGTAACGCCGCGGTAACTACCCTGGGTAACCACTACTACTACTACTATGCGAAACAAAACTACTTCCCTTCCCTGACAACACTACCCAAATACCAATAATTGAAGACTCCTAATAATCACCTGTACACTGTGATAAAAACAACCCGCAATAATTCGAGTCCCCAACAGGTCGATGAGGCCTACTTCTGTTCAGGCCGAATGCGAGTGTCTGGGGTTTTATGTGGGTCTCAGCATGGAAGTACATGTATATACTTCCAAGGGCTCGGACTCGGGCTCTGTAAGTCTAGAGTATTTTGCCCTAGGCCTAGGAAGCCCTGGCCAAAAATAATAGATGTAAACTCGCTTTCACAAGCCAAGCTTAGCATGTGACAATACAAGACCACAATGAAAACTGTAAAACATTTTCAGATCACTCCCATTTCAAATATAGACAAAAAAAATTGGCCAAATTTAATTTTGTCTCGCCAAGGCAGTCAAAGCAGGTTGAAAGCCTGCACCGCAAAGCAAAACTTTTAATAATAGCAATCAACTTCTGTGACGGGGAAAAAATCGGTAATCGGAATATTATGCTTGGTTCGAATTTTTTTTTTAGTCATTCTAGTTTTCATTAGAGGCATTCTGATAACAGTAGGTGCGCCCCTAAGGCTGGGACCAGAATTTACGGCATGGGGGCCCTGGGGAGAAAATATTTTGGTCAAAATTCAAAATTTATCACGGCTCTCCCCCCCCCCTTGCACGCTCAAACAATTTCATGCCCTCCCCCCTTGAAATGAATCAAAGAATTTTCGTAGTCTCTTCCCCCCCCCCCCCGCTACACGTATTCTAATATGTGTAATTACCAGCCCCCCTCCACTTCAGAGATGTACAGTATGGTACACTACATTTAAACTAACAAATCAACTGACGAGTATCAAAGTTAAAATTACCACTGTCTGTCATTGCTTACTAAACTAATTAAGACAAAACGCCCCCCTCTCTATGACGTCATAACCCCTAAACGGGATAACAACAGGCAGTACAAGTGTAAGTCCGGGGCTACTCTGGTCAGCCGCTGATCACCAGTTTTAACTCTTTTTTCTCACTTATCATGCAATTTTGAATAGTTAGCTTTGCATGTACTGGTTGTGAGACATATAAAGAACATTTTTCAAGGTTGTGGTATGGGGCATTTGGAATCAATTACAGGAGTATAGTTTTTTTTACCATGGGAGTAGTTGTTTTTAAGGTTCAGTAGTGCTATAGGCATGGCAAAATGTGCGTGCGTGCGTGTGTGTGTGTGTGTGTGTGTGTGTGTGTGTGTGTGTGTGTGTGTGTGTGTGTGTGTGTGTGTAAACAACTTAAAGTAAAAAACCACTGGGCCAATTGCCATGATATTTGGTGGGTATATTACCGTGGGTGTCTAGTTGGAAAATTGTTCAAATCAAAATTATCTTACCACAGGTGTGTGATTTGGGTCAAAACTGTGATTTTTGGTCAAACAATTTAAACTCAAAATCTACTGTGCAGATTGGTCTGAAATTTGGTGGGAACGTACTTATAGGTGTGTAGATTGGAAGTTGCTCATAACATGATGATCCCATCAGTGATATGCAAATTAGGGATAAAATGTATCGTTTTGATCAAAAATCTGTAATTCCAAAAGTACTTCGCTGATTTGGCTGAAATTTCACAGGGAAGTTTCTGGGGATGTACAGATCAAGTGATATTGATTACATGATGATCCCATTGGCGATATGCAAATCAGGGTTAAAAACCATGATTTTTATGTGAAATGTCTGTCAGGAAAATTTAGACAGATAGGAGTATACAGTAATTATTGTTTTATTGATCTCATTAAACCATTAAAACATTTATGAGGTACTTAACATAGTGTAACAAGTGTATGTGAATGGCACTGGAATTAATCTCTCCTTGAATTTGCTTGGAAACATTCTCTACCTAACTTTGCAACACTGAACTACAGGTTGGTTCAAGGTAAAATGCCTGTCAAGTCTGTCTGTCTGTCTGTCTGTATGTATGTATGTATGTCTGTCTGTCTGTCTGTTGTCTGTCTGTCTGTCTGTCTGTCTGTCTGTCTGTCTGTCTGTCTGTCTGTCTGTCTGTCTGTCTGTCTGTCTGTCTGTCTGATTTTGATAATTGACCCTGAAGGTCAAAGGCCAAGATCTCCAAAAGATAGCTTGCATCTGATTATATGAGGTAGGCACTTGAACGGATTGTCTGTGTATTACAGCTTTTGAGTTATACAGTAAATATTGATTTTAACTATGTATGTGGCCCATTCGGTCAAATTTGCATATATCAAAAACAAATTGACGTGCATATGTCCCATATATGATATGTCACCTTTGTGTCAGGTTTGAAAGATTGGATATATCTGAGAAATGACTTATTACGGACGGAAGCGCAGAAGCACGGACGGACGGGGCCCATTGTAATAGCACACCCTGGGGTGGGGGTGGGGATAATTATAGTCAACCAAGTTTGGCCAGAGTGTATATCGTCATTACAGTTTTAGTTTCCGCTACTGGAGTATTGGTACTGTACATCAAAATGTACCAGCAAAAGCTAATTTTTTTGTCTTTTGCAGAGTGTACGTAACTCTTTGAAGCCTGGAGAGGTGAACTTTTGTCATAACAAGATGGTTGTTGACGCAGTAGTGAGAGTAATTGTCATTTCCCTTGTCTTGGTGTTCTATGGGGAACACATCGTCGAAGGTAAGTTCTGTTTGTAGAAAGTAAAGGGACACAGTGCACAAATTTATATGTTTTTATTGGGGATGGTTTCTGACTGTTTTCTATTGAATGTATTATTATGTTGACAGTACTGAATTTGAATATTTCATTATCTACTGAGATCAACAAGGCAATCAAGAAGAGAAAATTGGCCGAACAAAGATGGCGCAAGACAAAACTCGAAATTCATCACCAAATATTCAAGGAAGAATGCAGGAAATGCAGTCAACTTCATCGATGCATGAACCAAATTACATAGAATTTAAGATATTACCATTAATTGTGAAAATTATAATGTCATTAACAGTGGGCATGCACAGTTATTCTCCTTATGCACTCAGATGAGTTCGTGGCATTTTATTAATTTTCAAATGAGCTATCATTTGTCGTGAAAATTTGAAGACAGACTGATATAACTGAGATATCATTGCTGTCACAAAAATTTAAAAAAAATCACGGGTACGAATTTCTCTTGATAAAATTTGTGCTCAGAAATTACATACCACGATCGGATGATAAACCATCAATTTTTTACTTCCCCCAATAAACTAACTTCACCCCATCATTGTTACATTGTGGGCAATTTCTCAAATTCCTGACTTTACCTTGATAGTGTCCGGTTTCTAATGGCTAAACTTGACGACAATCTATATTTAGCCATTACTTGCATTGGTAAAAGTAAACGTTTGCATAAATAGTATTGAATATAAAACAAATCATTTAAATGTTTATATAAAATACACTTTGGTGAAGCTTCAATTTGAGCTCTGACATATGGTTTGTTGCACCTGATCAAAAATGCGTTGCTTTATAATTACAAGATATATGACTTTTATCAGTTCACTGATTTGCCAAAACTTTTTCACCAAAACCTAGAGATAGTACTTCCTGACATACATTGTGAGAGTGAAAGTTGGTCATATTAATAGAATCACCCGTTTTGAAATTAGACTTCACAGAAAACGTTGTCTTGTAAAATAATGCCCACTTCTATACTACTAGGAATGGACTGTATAATCTGACCCGTCCTCTCCTAATTATTCTTTCATTTCATCACAGGCATTGCTCACGAAAACTTTTTCCTGGTGGCTGCGTTTAAAGATGTTATACACTTAACTATTGAGAATTCTGTGGTCCAGTCTACATACTTAAATTTGGCTGGTCACACGTACATCACTGGAGTAGATTTTGACCCCGTGGAAAGAAAGGTTTACTGGACCGATATTGATCTTGATCAAATTGGTAAATGTTCCTTGGATGGTACCAATTGTGAAGTTATTGTTTCAACTGGCATAGCTAGTAAGTCTGTTATGTACCTCCAGCCATGTTTGCATTGAATAGCCTAAGAAGTAGACTGTCGACAGTCGTTCGTGCCTGTTTTGCTACGTTTTATCGAAAACTAAAGTCGTCGTCTCGCTCCGGAGCAATACTATAACCGCGTACTGATAGGAGCGTTAGTATTCAGTGCTACAGAGCGAGGCGACGACTTTGTTTTAGGGTGAGGTTTTGTTTTTTTTTGTTTCTCATCTCCAATGAAATAGTCAGGCGGGTCGGGCGGGCGAAATAAAAAAAAAAGGGGGGCAAGAAAAAAAAATGTATTTTTTTCAGTTCTATTCTCTGTCCTTTCTGTCCTGTTAGTCTCTATACAACTTCATTTCTCTTCTCTTTATTGAATTCCTTGTTACAAGTCTCTTGCCTTCATTTTAGCAAGGTTGACAAGTCTGTAGAACAACTTTGTAAGAAGATGATTAAATACTTATCATCCTGATGGGTGTATATCTGTAGCCATGAACTATTGTGTGATTTTATCATGAGTACTAATACATTCGTCCTATTAATCAAAGTGGCATTGCCATCGCTAACAATGTTTTCAAGTTATCCAATTTGAACTTTAGTATGTAACTTTTTGAAACACTTACGTGATTGTCATCAGTGTGCTAGATGAATTTTTATTTATATAAACCATTACTTCTATGAAACATTTTTCTTCAGTGTGAACTTGTGGGTGAGAGGGGGGGGTTCCACATTACTGGGACAAGCCATTAAAGAAGCAAGTCCACTTGTTATCAAAGAGTACCAATATTTACACATGTGATGATGGGCTCTTACATAACACAAGTAAACAGTGTAGTTCACAGCGTAAGATCATTTCTAAGGAGTGGGTCAATTGAGGCAAACCTTATCTCCGTCTTATATCAGTTGTTATCAATTTATTAGGCTATTATAAGTAACACTACAAACAGCTTTAGAGATGCAAACAACTTTTATGACACCCGTTTTCGTCAGGCAAGCCCGCGGGTTTGTTGGTCCAAGCGGGTTTGTTGCACTTGGACCGTTAATGGCTTGTGAATGTCATGAACAAGTGGGGACACAGGCCCCTAGGCCCTTGGTTCCAAAAAGTGGTGTCATTTGACAGGGAGTGGGGTCAATTATTATTGTCTATGAAATATTCATATAAATTATCTCAGACCACTATAGAGATACTGTGGTCTGAGATATTCCATTACGTATAGACCATTACCTAACTACATAAAAAAATTCCATTCATAATAAGTTCCCAGTAAGCTATTTTTTGAAAATTGTGTACTACACATTACACCTTAGAAAAAGAAGGCAATTAAGATTATGTAATTTTAAGTTATATATATATATATATATATACATGTATATATATATATATATATATATATATATATATATATATATATATATATATATATATATATATATATATATATATATATATATATATGATATATTGTTTAGAAAGATTTGACAGCCAGGCAGTCACAATTTTTAATCTGAATATCAATGAATAGCAGTGCTAAAATTTATAATTCCTTTTTTTCAGACAAGGACAATGAACAACTTCAAAATAAGTCACAGTGAACATATGATTGAATAAAAACTTTGAGAAATCCTAAACTTGTAACCACTTGTTTCATTTTTTAAATTGTTAGTACACTGCTGTGTGTATCATTCCCTCTTCAAATTCATGACATTTTGAAGAAAAAAAATCCCTGACTTTAAAAAGTAACAAATGTGAACGAAAAACTTACAAATAATAGTCAAAAAAACTTTAAAATAATTTATTTGTTATTAATTAACCGTTACTGGCTGTGTATCATGATTTGGTCCTGCTATATCAAATGACAGCATAGTTACGTACCGTAAACTTGCAATGATACGGAAAGCTGACATTAGGTGTCCTTGAAACTCAGAACTTGAATCTTTAACTAAAACTATCAACAAAGTCAAAGTTGGGATGCTCTGTAAATATTACATTAATTTTTTTCTGATTTGCACGACCAGTTCGTTCTTCATGTCTGACGACCGGGCGCACATACATCGGCCGTCTATAGTGGCCATGCCAGTGATTACGCATTGATTCAGTGCCCAACATTCACATGTGTCACTAGCACTGTCAACATCATGCAACACGATCCCCTAACACAGCAAAATACACATGTACTCATTTAATTTAACCCATCAACAAATGAAAATCACAACCTGTCCCATAAATTTGGTTCACGAAGGCTTCTGAGCTGTGGCATGGCAGATAGATGTTCCGATAGCAAGTTCAGTGTTTCGCACACGTCAGTGATTAGGTCAGAGGTCACGACAGTGACAGTAGACAAAACATTTGACGAGAGACGTCCATTTTATTTCGACGTCTCATCTAATCCCTCTAATGTTTTAATTTGTAGATTAAGTTTATCAAAGTTGATCTTTTTGTGGCATTTTTTATGTTAACAATAGAACTGCGCGTTGTCACTGTATCTTATATGATGTCAACAAAACTTTCCCTTACGCAGTCAGTATACTTCTTGTGGGATTCACGTCGAGTCAGAGCCTGGCCTGGTCCGGCCGTGGACTTAGATAATTTTGATGTCTGCCGTAAAATGAATGCGCCAAAGCGACGCAAGGTGGGAAAATTATTGCTTCATTTGTAATTTTAGGGGGCCAATGTCGCAAGGTCGTGGCCTCGGCAGAACTGGCCTAAGACGCCATGGGGAACCTTACAATTTTGCTGTGCTCAGGGGTCGGTCGGAAATAAAAAAACTTTTTTTTTTCTGATGTCGGAGCTGCAAATTAGGGTCGGTCGGGAGATGAGAAACAGAAAAATAAAAAGGGCCGCCCTTAGATGAAACGTAGCGAAAAAGGCACGAACGACTGTCGACAGTCTACCTTTAATAAGCAGCTCTGCTCGGTTCAAAACAATGGTTTCAAATTTGCAATTACTAGTATACTAGATTGTAGATTATCGCTCCAACCCAAAATAAAGCTAAAATTTATCTTAAAACGTTATTTCCTTCAGTGATTGGCTTAAATCGTACCACGTGATATGGACTAGTTACCCATAGTGACCTCAATGTGCATATAGGGGCACTATTCGCTTTATATTTTATGAAACAAACTGCTTAATGATTGACTGGTTTTTCAATATTTCTAACAGCGACAGAGAAGATAGCATTAGATGTGACCAATAGAAAGATTTATTGGGCCGCTCCAGATTACAACCGAATAGAGCGTGCCAACTTAGATGGGAGTGATCGAGAGGAAATAATCAATATAGACAAACCTTTTGTTATCATACTCGACTGTGAAGAAGGGCAAGTATTACACAATTATTTTCTCTCTTTTTTTTTTCAAATGTGCTGTTAGAGTAACAGTTCTTGTTTTTGATACCAGGCAACAAGAGCTCTGTTGAGAGTGCGATTCCCACCATGAAGGATCATGAAGAATATAGTTACTCCCATAAATTGATTTTAATAATGACAAATGAATACATGATATCAGGCAAAGAGGGTTAGAGTGTAGTCGACTAAATAAGACCTGTAAACCCTGGCCTTAAAGACCAGGGTTTCAATCCCAGGTTCTTGTATTAATGTTATCTTATCCGCGGAGCCATAAGTATTACACATAAATATTGTGATTACGTTTTTGTTCTTGACCAACTTTTTATAGCTCAGACAGACAACTGTTTTCACGTCTAAATGTTAATCTTCAACTGAATTATGCCTATAAACGCTGCAGTTTTGAAAGTTACCGACACGGAAATGAATGTGTTCGTGGCTCCTCGACTGTGTAAATTCTCCACGAGAGTCTCCGCTAAAGGTTTAGTTTTCCAAAGAAATGTAGATTCAGTCTTTACTTGACGATTTATACAGTCTACTCAAAAAAACTACGGGAACACTTTTTCGGAGAGGTGTATTTTTAGTGTCCTCATTTCAACTCGATTCTGTAAATTGTGGGTGGCCATTGAACTGCAATGGTTTATTTAACGTGTCAGTTTTGCTTATTGTTTTTAGCACCATCTATTGGTCAACGTACGGTTCATCTGCACAAGTTGCAAAGTCGGATCTTGATGGAAATAACATCCAAACTCTTGCATCAACAGGAGTGATGACAGCCTATGCATTAGTATTGGATAAACAAGGTATGAATGAATGAATGTGTGTGTGTGTGTGTGTGTGTGTGTGTGTGTGTGTGTGTGTGTGTGTGTGCGTGCGTGCGCGCGAAAAGGAAGGATATTATAGAGTGGAGGCATTATTCCGTAAACATGTAAATGAGTGAGCCTTATCAGTACTTAAGGGAGCCATCAGTAATTACAAGGGGGGGTGTGTCCAGGGACGTCAAGCCCGGTCTGTGGTATAAAATGTGACCCTCCCCATAGTACTTTGTGCTAAAAATTGCCCCTCCATCAATTTCCTTTCTCTAAAGTGTGACCCTCCCACTGTTCAAGTATTTCAACGAAAACAAACATTTTTTTAATGCCGCCTCCCTGTGATGTAGTTGTTAGAGCTCAAGATTAGTAGTCAGGAGATGCTGAGTTCAAATCTAGAGACTGGGGATTTTCCTGTAGTAAGATCCCTCCACATTGATAGTTTTTAAAAGGCATTTTGCCACCACAGTGAGGCCAAAATAGCAAAATAAATAAAGTTAGATAAAAATGAATCAAAGTAAAATGTGACCCTCCCCTAACGAAGGATTTGTAAAAAGTGACTCACCCACTTATCCCCCTCCCCCTTGTAATTACTGAAGGCTCGCTAAATGAATTCTTCGCTGGATTTATGATTGTGCGTCGACGTAAGGGTTGTCGGGGGCCGAGTGGTTAAACCACTTGCCTCCACTGCGCACGGGTCGAGGTTCTGACCCATTCAGGGTTTGATTAAATTTACCACACTGTAAGTAAGAGGAGTGCCGTTCAGTTTGACTCTACCGAAAAACGCAGGTTTTCCCCTGGTACTCCGGTTTCCTCCTGCGCTAATACTGAACCTTCCTCCTGCCATTGGGCAATGTCTGTTGGATGGTTTATAAATAAAGAAAATATAAAAAATAAAGAAATAAATATATGTTAATTAGTGGTCAATATTTTCTGTAGGTAGCTTGGTAGCAAGTCTAAATCTTGGACGAAAATTCGGTTTTGTGAAAACTGTACCTGGAGTATCATTTTTCGATCAGAAAACCACAATATATTCACTGAAAATTGTTAAAATGCCAATAATTAGGCATGTGGTCGATGATTTATCAAGTATATATACAGCTATGAAAATATGTTTACCGACTGGCGATGCAATACTGCTCATGGTATACGATATTACGAGTAAGGTATTGTACCTAACAAAAAATCGTGCCAGTTCACATGCAGTTGCAGCTAGTGCGAATGCAATTTTCTTTTGCGTTGCTGAGATTATTTGTCAAACCCTCAGAGGGTATTTTTTGAGCCCCCCCTCCATAAATTCTGCTCGTTCCCTATTGTTTAGAACTTAGTTTTGGCACAAGATGTGCGCTCCAGAAGGATGTTTCGGTAGTATGTACCATAATCAGTGAATAATAATTGTACAGCACTTGGAGAATTTTGTTCTCAAAGGAAATCAATGAGCTCTTCAAATTCTCAACCACAAACTATGGCGCGAAAATTACACATCACGATGTTGATATTTTAGCGACTCTATTTCGATATCACATCAAAAACCAAGATGGGGGCAGGGGGTACTTGGCAGAAGAATATGGGATTCAAAAGTTGTACGTTTCAACAAAATGAAATGGCTTTACAGTTGACTGGGGTGCCTATTTTGCTGAAAACTGTAGTGCTGTGTATCGACAGCTCAGACCACTATAGAGCTCTGTATCTGAGGTATCAGTGTACGTATCGGAAGCACGACTGCGCCTGGTTTGCTATTTGGGATCAAACCGTACATCATGTACGAACCCCGGTACGAACCCTTACTATGGGAGATCACCCCACCCCTGAAACTCATCGGTAGGATGGTTGCACGAAAGGTTTGTTGCATAAAAATGGTAAACACGCAATTTTTTTTATTTATTACAGAAAGAAAACTGTATTGGGCTGATGACGGTGCAGACCAAATCGAAGTGTATGATTTGAGTTCAGGGATAAGAACCACACTATTAAGTCGTTCTGGTGCGGTTTGGCAGGGCATAGCTATTGCGGGGGATTTCATCTACTGGCCTCATGCTCACACAGCTAAAGTCTACAGAGCAAATAAACAAGATGGTGGTAATATTATTGACATGTTTACTGCTACGTCGGGCCATAGATTATTCTCTATACATTACTATGAAGGGAGCGTATCATCTTGTAGTAATGGTAAGTGATGTAGTTATAACGAAATTTGTCTTTAGGCTTTTCTTCAGAGGTTTAAAAGTGCTAGCAGAAAATTAAATCAAAAGTACCATTTGAACTAAAATATAAGCAAAAAAACATTACTAAAATAGAAAAAACCATTCACAAAATTACTGGTTTCTCATTTCTTCGTGATTCTTTCTAGTGCATGCTGAGGTATTGGATAGACATTCTCTGTTTATTTTTTGTCGTTACTATTTATGCTTGTTTATAATTATGGGTCTCGAGCCTGATTCACACAGTAAATCAAATGATCAAACTAAATAGACTCAATACCAGGAATATACATATCAAATAGCAAAACAAACTGACAAGAAGATTCAGGAAGGAAAATATCAAAATTACAAACAAAATCACCAACTGAATAATATGGCTCCCAGACTTGGTATCGGCCTAGTTATTAAATTGCAATTTCAATTACATGGCATTGTTTGCTATAGACTTTATGTAGCTTTGATGACCACTGTTTTTAAGTTTTTGTCTTCTTTACAAAAAAAATATAATATAATAAATGAAAAAGAAACTAGTAAACTAGGAAAGGAAAAGTCCACTCAGACTTATTTCTGCTGTAAGTATACATCTACTGATTGTTATTGACTATCAACTTGCATATGATTTGGCTGATAAAATAGAACCTTGGTAGCTTATTGAGCTTTGAAATCTTGTAGTATACAGGAAGCCCTACTGTAACTGCACTTACGTTACATGAGTTCTGCCCGGGCTTTCCTGCAATGCTTTGTGTGGAAATCTCACAGGAAATGACATCACATTTACCACAGTCCATGTCAAGACAAAGACGTTGTAGTAAATGCAGGGTTATTTCCTGCAAGGCTTTCCCGCAAACCATTGCAGGAAATCCCCAAAATGGCAGAACTGATGTATATAGTACACGAGTAATTTTGTTCTTTTGCCTTTGTTCCTTTTTTTACAAGATTGAATAGGTTACCAAGATGCTACTTTATCACCCCATCATATGGAAGTTGATAGCAATAATCAATAGCTGTGTACTTACGGCAGAAATAAACGTGACTCGATTTTTCCTTTACATGTAAATCACAATCCTGCAAATTTACAAGGAAATATAACCATTGAAATTCTGCATATTCTAGATCCCTGTGAAGTCAGCAAACATGTAGAAATTGATAATCAGTACAGAAGTGAACAGTTCAACTCAAGTGTCTGGTCCAACATGACAAAATATATCT
The DNA here is from genome assembly GCF_964340395.1 of Glandiceps talaboti. Taxonomy (NCBI): domain Eukaryota; kingdom Metazoa; phylum Hemichordata; class Enteropneusta; family Spengelidae; genus Glandiceps; species Glandiceps talaboti. Next base: position 12,463,864 of record NC_135558.1, on the reverse strand, counting down.
CTGATGATGATTTAGAAGAAGGTTGGTACAGATTCATTAATGATGCCGATGGTAAAATGCCAACATCGTGTGTACAAGTAGGAATGTGTGGGACTCAGTATCCAATATGGATTGATGACCAGAGGGACAACTACCAGAATATCACCCAAGTTACGGGATGCATCAATAAAGGTGAGCAAGAATATCATTCGAGTTAGGGGTGCATAAATAAGGTGAGCAAGGCCATCACATAAGTTGGGGGTGCATAAATATAGGTGAGCGACAGTTTTGTCTGTGTTTGTAACTCAATACATTGCAAAAGATTAACAAATGTGTAAACAGTTTGTTATTGTACATACAATAACACACATTTAGACATTTATCAGTATTTTGCAATTTATTGAGTTACAAACACAGACTTGACATATGCTGTTTCACATTGACTTTTCAAGTAGGAAGCAATCATAAAATTGTTTTATAAAAAAATCCAAAATAAACACCAAATCCTCATCCATATGGGAACTTTTTAAAATACACTTTTTGTATATACATTTACATACATGTAATTGTTTTGGGCAAAGACACACTGTTGAAACAACATGCTTCTATTAAATTACAGGAGCCAAAGATTGCTGTGATGAAAGTGTTGATATTTATGTTAAGGATTGTGGTAACTTTACCGTCTACAAACTTAAGCCTTTACAAGAGTCACTTGTCGCGTATTGCACAGGTAACGTAGACTCCTTGTCATAGTTTGATGCATTTCACTTTGGTCCATTCATCATATGACATGAATTGTTTGGTTACAGCTTGTGAATGGATATTAAAATAACATTTAAACATGATAAAATCATCGTTGTCATCAAGTTAAATATAGTAATCATATTTTAATAGTTAATGATATTTTTTATTTGATGTACAAATACACAAGCAAGGACAGAGTCACAATTATCCTTTGTACAATTGAATGTGAGGGCGCTGTTCTTCCTGCCTGTGTGTCCCATGGGGGCATTACTTACCTTCATTGTTGTTCTTTCTGTTTCTTCAAATTCTTTATTACTGTAAAGAGTTTTATCTATCTGAACAAAGAAGGTGACGTCTAAGACTTCTCTTATTCAGGTAAATCGATGCACAGAAGGACGTCTTTCTTTCTGTAAAGTTGTTCACAGTCTTTTTTTTATATTTGAAGGAAATAAAGAAATTTAGACAGGCGGGGGTGGTTTCCTTTAATCTCTCTGCTACTACATGAATGTTCAGATTGACTGTCAATCCAAACAAAATAAACTGGGACAAAACTCAATTAATCAAGGACAAATGACTTTTTGTTGCCTTTTTCAAAAATTTTCACAAATACATGCTAGTACCTAATATTTTGATCGACCATTTGTTTACTATGACTTTAATATCTACCATTTCTGTTTATTTCATCCAGCTGAAGAGCCTCAAGTAACACATGGACCGACACATGGGCCGATAGGTGATAATATGAAAGTAACAACGAATAGCAATACTGCTACACTTGGGATGGACGATGTGGGCAAAGGTAGTTGTTTGCCATTTTTTCTTGTATCTCATCCCCATGTTTTGTATGTACCAAAGTATACACTATGACAAGGCATATACTTTTACTGTGTTCATTTAATGGGCAGCAGTCACCCAAATCACACCTGTGCGTCATGGGGTCCCACGCTACGAAAATCCAACTTGGTAACCTAAGGGATGCTTCAACAAAGCTTAGTTTCCAAGCTGAAGTCTTTTGACCCAAGTGAACTCTTGACGTCATGCAAATAAAAAAAGCGCCAATTTTAACATAAAGGCCTGAACTTGGGAAGGATAAGAGCTTACATCACGTGCAGCCAATCATTCAATTTCCTGAATTCATTTGAAAAAGTGAATAAATAGTAAATGTTTTTAGTTTATTGATTAGTAAAGGGGGGGGGGGGGGTGAAAGCTGTTTGTGTGTACACTGTCCAGAAATGTGACTATACTGCTATCCTGTTTCTCCTCTCCCAATGTTGGCATATTCCCCACTACCTTTAGCCCTCAATTCAGCTTCATCTTCTTTTCTTTCATCATTCCTGTACCCACTTAATTCAACAGTTTTGCCAGCTGAAATACTGACTGTTCCCTCCCACTGACCAATACAAAAAAGATCCCTCCCACTTAAAAATTGTACGAACAGCTTTTTGTATGAACAGCTTCATTAGATGCATCTGTTACTAGTATATTGGGATCACCATGCCATATATTGCACCATGTTTGTCAAAATTTGGCATGTACCTGGGCATGCGTGTACCAGAGGACCACAAAACTTCAAAGTATATTCACTGACCACCAGTAAAGTATCAGTTGTAACATTTTTACCGACTGACTCTACTGCACATCGGCTTACATAGTTAAGAACCTTATCATGTGTTTTTGTCAATTGAATAATTTGTTGAAGTCATTTTGTGTGTTTTTTGTGATACAGGAGAAACAAATCTGTACATCATAGCTGGTGTCCTTAGTGCATTTGGTTTGATTGTACTTGTGGTTATTATAATAATTATCACTGCAAAATGCTACCGAAAGAACCGTGTAACAAATGGGGTAGGTGTTATAAATACACAGAGCAAGAGTATTTAGTTTGAGTTACAGAGTTATCTCAATGTCAAGAGATGACATTTAGAACTAGAACACTTGTGCAACATTAAATTTAGTTTTCAATTCAGGTATTTATGAAAATTTAATAATTCTGTCAAGCATAGTTGGTCTGGCAGTCTTTTGCTGCTCAAAATATTAAATAGCTAAGAAAAAAATATTGTCAATTTTATCGACCAAATGTTTGCAATATCTTTAAAGTATACATGTGTGAAATGTTCAATATGAATGAAAGTTTTTGCATGCTGAATTTATATTTGACATTACATTTTAAGGGTTAGTTGACATATTTTCATGTGTGTGTGGGTGTGGGTGTGGGTGTGGGTGTGTGTGTGTCTGTGCGTGTGCATGTGTATTGTGAATATGTGTGTGTACATGTATGTAATACTCATATACATACATACATACATTATTGTGCGACTTTTAATCACAATCATTTACATATATGTACATATATATTACATATTTGCATATATATATTTTATTTTCAGGTTTCTGACAAACCATGACCTGAGGAGACAATTTGTAAAAGCACATTGTCATTGCGGTACCGATACATTATGTTGATATAATTTAGAAAAACTATGTTCTAATCAAATAAAGTCAGTCAAATAATTGGATAAAATCACAACACCACGGATGTTATCATTAGAGAATATAACATTGAGATGTTTATGCTGTCAGTGCATTTTTAGTGTTTAATGTAACAAGCATGTAATCTAATAGTAGTCAAATTAAACAATATAGTAACATTTATGCTACGCATGCAGGCACACACACAAATGCATATACAGGTAAATACTATGTATACGGTATATCATAGATACATATAGATACATATATCCAACAGACATGCCAGATACACATACATACATACATACATACATACATACATACATACATACATATACATACATACATACATACATATACATACATACATACATACATACACACACACATACATACATACATACATACATACATACATACATACATACACACACATACATACATACATACGTACGTACGTACGTACGTACGTACGTACGTACATACATACATACATACATACATGCATACATACGTACCAAATTGGTCTTCTTATAGTAAAGTTATAATAAACATGTTATTACGCTATTTATTTTACTTGATTACATAATTTATGTTATTTGATATTATAGGAGGCCCAATCTTTGATTCCCTTTATGTCAACACATTAAAATTTAAAGTTGTGATCTTGAAAATGTTAATACCGCATTGTTGCTTCCCATGTGGCATATGATAAAATAAGTAAATACTATATTTCAAACTATCTCAAACAGTGATTAGAAAGGTAATATAGTCACATCTGTAATGATTGGTATATATATGTTGTAATCTAGCATAGTTTCATTTGATGCGTGTATAATGGTCTATTGGTTTAGGAGTCAAAATATAGTAAAGTATGTTTTCCGTGGAAATAAAAATATGATAACTTAATAGAACACATATGTACATATGTAGGATCAAATATCTAACTTCACCGTCCATCTGTGTCCATCCATATTACAATATATATATATATGTAGATATGAATATATTATATATTTTTAACACGATGTCATATACTAAATCTTATAACTTATTGGCAGAAAAGTTTATATTCACAGTAAAACAGTAAATTGCAACCAGTTGTTGAACTTGTTGAAGTGAATCTTTCTTGTTTATGAAGACAAATGTATTACCTAAATTTTCTATAATCTCATGGGATTGTTGACATTTAAAGGAAAAGTTCAGTCAGACTTATTTCCTATTTCTTATTACACTTGTATTGATTACTACTGTATGATTTGGGTGATGTAAGAACACCTCAGTAATATACTCACAAATTTATCAATGTACTATTTAATCAATCCAGGTGTAATAAATCTGACTGGACCTTTCCGTTATCCCCAATATTTTTCTTTGTTCAGCCAAGGAAAATACGAGTCACCGAAGGGGCCTTTGTCACTACAAGTCGTTAGACAAGTTGTCACAAAACCCTTAATTAGATCACGAGTAATTTCTGGCCGAATGAAGAAAAACATTGGAGAATAGCATAATTATACCAGTGCCAGTAATATCAAAGAAAAATTGAGGAACATTTTCTCTCATATTTAGAAAACCACAGAACCAGTGATGTCAGCACGCATTGTTGTGACATAGAACAACAACGGTATAAATTCCAAGTTTTTTGTTCAACTTAAAAAATTGGCTTGTGCATGGTATAAAAGTATAAGATTCTTTGAAAAGTTTCGATGTGATGTGTATTATTGGAACATCTGTACTTATTACATGTAAATTTTGTTCATTAAAAATAATTACTTTGGTTTTTGCTGAATAACGAGTATCTGTTGTCAATCTATATCTTGTAGTGTACATGTGGCTGGACGTGATCTTAGAACATGGTTTCTGTTGATTCTGAGAGCTTGTTTATCAAACCTTTAAATTAGGTGTAACGTACAGATTGGAGTCTTCATTTTAGTGGGCACTTTCATGTGTAAAGCATTACAAAATGGCAGTACTGTACATGTATGAGTTTGTGTAAAATATCCTGTAAAGGTAAATGAATCTATCAAATAATATGTGATTATATACATCAACGACGATGTAGACTGTGTTTATAGTTTTGATTGCAATTCCCTTCTGACATGTACCACTTACCGTCAATCCCTCATCCTCCAATGATTTCAACAATGGGTTGGTAGAATTACTTATGGTTTTGGATACAAAATTTTGTGAAGCCATCAACGTCAATGCGGTGATAGAATCTTCCTCCAGTGCACAGTTGTGTGGGACGATGTACATTTCATTATTTCTGACACATGATATCCCTGGATGCATAATATTCAATGAAATTCAAAAAACAAAGATTTTTCAGAATTATTTTATTGAGGGCACTATTACATTTCTATCCCTTGATTGAGTGCAACACAGAAATGATAGTAGTTTTGACTTTAATGTGATATTTTGCTACTTTGTTTTTGCTAATTGGTAGGTTTGGTAATAGTTATGACTTCCTGACATATATATAGTGTAAAGGATAGAGAAAAAATGTGTCGGAAGGACTCAACTGATATATTTCCTGTGGAGTTGTAGTGTGGTTGCATTCCAAAGTCGGACAGAAATCAATGATATAAAAGAGCGCCCACAACGGTGAATGTTTAAGTCTAGTGATCAGTGTTTCAAACATATTTTATTGTTTTGATTATGAAGTCCACCACATTTAAACCAAGTCAAGATACAAATAGACATACACTAAGAAAATTATCAGGTGATTATATTTTCATTGCAGTTAGGAATACAGGTTTACCGATGAACAATGAAATGAGAACCTAGCAAAATTAGATAGAATCCAATTTAATAGTAAAATTCAATTAAAGTGGCCATATGGATGAGGATTGGGTATTTATTTTGGATTTTTAATTTATAAAACAATTTTATCATGGCTTCCTACTTTAAAAAATCAATGTGAAACAACATATGCCAAGTCCTAGTTTGAAACTCAATGCATTGCAAAAGATTGATAAATATGTCAAACTTTTGTTATTGTATTAACAATCATTTTTACTCATTTTGCAATGTATTGAGTTACAAACACATACTTGGTATATGTTAATTTAATACATTCATTTTTCAAGTAGAAAAACTTTAAATTACGTCAATTTTTAATTATATTATGGCCATAGAGTAGACTTTTTGGTAAACCTTCATGTTTTAATGTAAATGTTAGTTTTTTTCGGCGCAAAATTAAATGATCTGCATATGTACCCAGTAGTGATTGACATTTGTGACATGTTTGGTTGAAAATGAGTTGTGGGTGTCTGAGATATGGCTGACCATGGACACTCTGAATGATATGGGCTATTCCTAAAGCCCACCTGTGTCTGTTTTTTTGGGGACTAATAAGAATAGTGTAAACTCAATATTATGGATATGACAACACTGGGATAGCCATTTTAAATAAAAATGCAACAGAATCAAACATAACCCATACAAAAAGCATGCCTGTGTTTATTTCTCAGAAAAAGAACGAAAGTGCACATATGTACTGAGGAAGATTTTCAACAAGCAACAAAGTTTGGAGTAATTAAGGCACTTAATAAACAATACAAAAGTAGAAAAAAGTAAAAAGCACCGAATAACTTAACAGAAGATACATAACACATAATATTTTGTTTAAATTGATTCTGAAATTAGGAATACTATGTGCCAAGGAAGTTGTTGGAGGAGACAATGGAACATAACGAACAAACAAAATATAGTACACATTTGTCACTAAATTATGTATATCAAAAGGGTCATAATAAACGATAATCTGGTCTGTAAGGTATGTCACGATGCGGCGCCCTCAAACATAGGTCAACCCATTTCAAATCAGATAGAGCTGGCCAGAGAGGGCGGTGCGGCGTGACGTATGTTACAGTCTTAATATCATCTATTTTACTTACATTTCTAAATATTCACGATGATGACAAAAAGGAGGAGATTGATGGGTTGTAAAATGATATGAAAATAATGCTATAATTATATGATATTGTACTTTATACTTAACGGAGGGCTACAACTTATTTGTCTCAAAAACTTCTGATTTTTAAGTTCGTTACAAATTTACAGATCCAACAAATGCTAGTAAACTTGATTAAAATAGGATCACAGTAAAATTCAATATATACTGACAAATGCCCTCATTCCTGACCTCCCTCAACCCCCCCTCCACCCACCAACATTTTTGCCTACAGTGCTGAATGCTGAATGCATGGTGGGGGTATGTCACTCACATAAACAGCACAGAGAACACCCCCCCCCTCCATTGCTCACTATTTTATGCCTACAATCTCAGACCACTAAACTGAGCTACAATGCATGATGGGAGTATGTCCCTCACATTGACAGATACACATAAAACAAAACATTACAGAGGAAATTTTCAAACCATTTTTTTATATCTTTTCATGATAGGCAGGCTGGTATATTAAAACTATACTATACATTGTTGTACCATAAAGATGGTGACATGAAAATTAAGCATGTATATACTAAGTATCTACCGCTACATTTGTAAATATTATTTTGATTTTGATTTGGGACATTGATATATGAAACCATGGAATTTCAGGATATTCAGGAACAAAGCAATTCTGTTGGACACAGCAAGTGGCACAGTCTATCACTGAGGCCCCATTTTTGGATGATCATGACACAAAGTGTACTTCCAATTATATTATAGCACAAACAAGCCTGGTTGAATGCGTTCTAAAAAATAATATGGGTTTTATATACCCTTCTGGTTCTGTGTCATGACAAGTTGTACCTACATTACTGGTTCTGTGGTGCTTGAAATATGAGTCAAAACATTCCAAATTGCCATGATTTTTCCTGCTTTTCCAAATATTATGAGGCGGTATCATTTTACATTATTCCCAAACCTTTTTCTTCAAGTCTTCAAACTTTGCCATATGAAAGCTTGTTCATGGTCCTTTAAAATAAGAAAAGAAATTTAGGGGGTTTACCAATGTTATTTTCAAGGAAATTGCCAATCTTATATTTCCCCTACAGTTAACACAGTATCCGGTGGCCATATTGGATTCAGTGGCCATATTGGATTCTAAAATGACTACTCAATTCTGATATCGTTTTGAATGTTATTTCAAAATTTTGTAAGGTGGTCCCAGATTTTTTCAAAACTTGAAATTAGGTTAAAGTTTTCTTGAACAAAATAAAAGTAAATGTTTACAGAGTTAATTCCTTGGTGTTTTCTACGTTAATTGAGTATGGTCTGCACCCACAAAACATCCTTTGTAGACAACCCATAAGATGACTGTCGTCAGAAAAAGTTGGAACAAAATGTAGTTGATAGTTTCTGCACCATGACCTTTTTGTGACCCTGTACTAGTATGTCAGGTGTCATTTTTGCATAAATTTACATATAATTATAAGCATGCCGTCCAACTGTTGTGATCCTAATTACTACACCTCTGCGAAGAACAAGAAATACATTTTATTGGCTTCCAAAACGAGCCAAGATATCGAAAAGATTTAAAATTCTCATTTGGATTGAACAGTCTTTGTGTGCCTCCAGGAATGCGTAGATGTAGGTTTATGTATATAGGTTGTGAAAGAGGTATATTACACATGGACCATATTGAATATACAGCAGAAGAAAATAATATGTGGAGGAATGAAAGTCAGAGTGGATACAATTGCTGCTTGTGTCTGAATGGTATAGTCTGCACGTAGTGTACAATAATGATATGATGCATCTTTTTGTTTTGTCTGTCAAAATTATGACAGGGACATGTGCTGTCCTTCATGTAGTCCTGTTTACTAAATCACCCTCTGCAAGAGACAGACATGCAACAATCGTATCTGTTCTGATTGTTCCTGCACTGTCACAGCTTACTTCCTTCTACTGTAATTACTTCATCTCAGTTCATTACTCCCTAAATTTGCTAAAACATCATGAAAATCACAAAATAATATGAAACATTTTATTATGAAATTCTTGTTTACATATCTAGTCTTGACAAAAAATGCAACTGTTCATGATTATTTATTTATGCAGTATTGAATCCCTAAAACTATAATTAAATGACAAAATTAACATTTCCAGTAATAATACTGATGACCAACACAATTCATATTTATTTGTAAATGTAACTGAATATAAGACACACCCATAATTGCTAAAATACACTTTTCTAGATGTTGTAGTTAGGCTTGCTGGGTGTCCAACTTTGTATAGATACTACTCTGGCAATTGACGTTTCGGTTTACTAGACAGACACAGCGTAAAACTATTGTTGTGACTATGTTGATATAAGGTATTGAATGTAAGGTGGCATTTCTGGTGATTTCCATGATCATGCAGTGTACATTTTTGCAGACTTCCAACATTGACACTATCTTGATTACGGGGTGATTCGATTTGCACAACAGCAGCATCGCTATCACCCACTTGGTGTGATCTACCACATACAACAATAGTTTTAGTTTGTGTCACTCTTGGTATTAAAACCGAGACCTCGGTTGCCGGAGTAGTATTTTGTAGAATGTTAAACGTAACTTAGTTTGGTCACTTCTGACCATCTATCATATTCGCTGTCTACACACAGGATGAAATATCCAGAAGAATCCAAACTACTGTACTGTAATTTCTTAGGAGTATTTTGCCGAACATCTAATCGACAGACTGCTATTTATTTGACCATATCATACCACAAATGTTTGTAACGATACTTTAAGAGAAATCACGCAATGCAGGATCTGTGAAAATGACTCTTCTTGGTTCCCTTAGCATAAAAAAATGCAGCTAAGATACAATCAGCCTCTTCTTTGACATCCAAGAAGAATTTTCCGGATGTATATGTGTCCTATTGTATATACATTCACTCTTTGATCAAAGTTTCTAGTTCAAATAAACATGATAAAAACATTCTAAAACTCTCTGATTACACAAAACTGATCACAAAAACAGCTGAAATGTCTGAAAATTATTTTTATTTTCTACACTAGCCTTTCCCCTACATGAAAGAGAATGTATAGAATGCCTGAATAATGATCCGGGAATAACTGGAATACTGAATATCAAATTGTTATGAAAATACTTTACTACATAGATCAAAACACAATCATATGAAACGAGGAAATACAATAATGATTTTGCAATGTTCTAATTTGTTTTCCGTTCCCACAAAATTACGAAATTCACACAGGATGAAATAAGATTTACATGATTATCATTTAACTTTTGATCAATGAGCGTACTGCAGAGTTGAAAAATGTGTAATTTTCTTCTATGTTTCTTTCTACACTACACATGAGTACTACTTGTGATGTGATTACGCTACAGGAATGTAACATTGTATAAACACTGCTATTGGATGATTTTAACCATCGTAAAGAGAAAGTTTTGCTTTTTTTTGGTCACTTGTACCGTTAAGGTTAGTACAGCTACTGGGCATTTTTTTTATATTACCTAGTATCTACTCACTGGATCTATGACTTTGCTACACTTGTTCCCTGTCTAGCTTGTCCTCGTAGCAACTTAAACCTAGATTTGAGTTTTGATGATGTCTGTATAAGCTGATTGGTCACAACAGGGAATGGTTACAATATGGCAGACTGTCTGATTATTCAAATGAAGTCATTATGTAAATGAACATATACATCTCCAATGAACACAGAGGAGTTTGGACAAGAACAAGCGTGGTAATTATTTACAATGTGGTACTTATTATATATATTATGTAAATTTATACATACAAACAATCTCACAACAGTGTGAATAAAAACAGTAGGTTGAAATTGCTACAGGACTAGTAGAAGTGAACAAGTGTAGTTGCATCACCAGTCAAGGGGGTATTAATACAGGCTACTCCCTTATGTACATTTACACACTTTTGGCAATGACACTCTTTAGCTAGATTTACACTTAATATTCAAATTAAGTTAAGTGCACAGATGCAATCATGCTAAATATTCAACTTAAGTTTGACGAGTGCACAGATGTGAGTGCACAGATGTGATAACGCTAAATACTCAAATTACTAGAAATGAATTAATACAGATGTGAGCATACTAAATATTCAAACTAAGGGGGGGGGGGCACAGATGTGATAATACTAAATATTCAAATTAAGTGAATTACTACTGATGTGATCATACTAAATATTGAAATTCAGTGAATTACTACAGATGTGATCATACTAAATATTCAAATTAAGTGAATTACTACAGATGTAATAATACTAAATATTCAAATTAAGTGAATTACTACAGATGTGATAATACTAAATATTCAAATTAAGTGAATTACTACAGATGTGATAATACTAAATATTCAAATTAAGTGAATTACTACAGATGTGATCATACTAAATATTCAAATTAAGTGAATTACTACAGATGTGATAATACTAAATATTCAAATTATGTGAATTACTACAGATGTGATAATACTAAATATTCAAATTATGTGAATTACTACAGATGTGATAATACTAAATATTCAAATTATGTGAATTACTACAGATGTGATAATACTAAATATTCAAATTAAGTGAATTACTACAGATGTGATCACACTAAATATTCAAATTAAGCTGGGGGGGGGGGGCACAGATGTGAAACATTTAATGTTCAAATAGAGCTTTATAGGAATGCAATGATCTTAACTATTAAACACTTGCAATACTTGCACTCTTGAAATATCAACATTTCCATTGAAATATCAACATTTCCATTTTATACTAAGTTCTTTTCTCTCTTTTTCAAAGAATTATTTGCCAGAGCAGAGTATATACAAAAGACACAGCTACCAAGCATACAAGGTACGCAGTTTGAAAATAAATATGAAAAAAAAAGTTGCTGTAAAAACAAAGTAAGCCTCTTTGAGTGATGTTCATGTTAAAATAAAACATCAACACCACATGTCATTGTTGCATATACACTGCAACATTATTTTTTGATTATTTGGGGTTTTTTCGTAATTTTTTTTAATTTTCCCTTCTTGTACTTCACTCTTCTATAATTTGAAGTGATTCACCTTATAAAGCAGGCAGCTATTTTCTACTGGAGTAAAATTTCCCTTGAAAGACATTTATGTACTAAAAAACTACACAAACTTCAGTAATATTTCAAAACTCATACTTTCGAATTCAGTTCACAGCTTGGCTTTCCTATTAAAATATGTACAAACAAGAATTTAATGTTTTAATGTCTTGCGTATAGTGTGCCCTCTAAGCCAATTTGATGCACCACTGACGCACATAATTTCTAGTGACACACCAAAATTTGGTGTTCTCCTATCTCTTACTATGTAGTGACTCAAGAAATGCCAGTTTTTATCATTTTGACTCACAACAACAAAATTTGGTTATCACTAGAGGGCACACTGCCTTGCGTACATGATTTTGGTTTTATCTTTAGCATTCATTGCACCCTGCTTTAAACCTGCACTGACTATAACTGGGACATTTTTTTTCATCAAGCAATCATAGATATTTTCACTAAAATTGTTCAGTTACTTACAAAAGATATTGTACTTGTTGATTAGTGGCCAATTTTTATCATACCGTATGTAGTGCACTGACAGCTTTCAATTTTGTGTAAAAGCTTAGTTTTGATTCCATGTGTATGCTAGTTTGACTTGCTTTGATATCCATATATGGTAGTGCTCATTAAATATTCAATATCGAGGCACAAGCTTGGTGGTATATTTTCTGTCATAGCAATAGCAACATATTCTTTCATGGCGTGTCTCATGAATGATTACATTTTGTGTTCTGGTCGATGGAGGCACTGACTACCATAAAATACATGTTTCCTTACCATGTTATGTGTACGTGTACAGATACCCACATAATTTTACCTAGTGATAATAATTCAACACACCTCCAGTAAATCACTGCATCTAACAAAATCGTTTCAAAAAAATAGTCCAGTTGCAGCTACTGCAGTTTTAAGCGAATGCTATGATTTCAATAATACTAGTTCTCAAACTTTATAAACTTCAAAAAAAAATTAGCAGATTGCAAAACTCCTATCACAGAAATGATTGGTGGGTTTTCTCATGCATCAAAACAATTCAACAATGGTTATTTATTTAATGATTTGAGTACTGTGGCATTGATGTTATTGTTAGTACAAACTGACTCCTACACTATTGAATATAAAATACGTTCCTTAAAGCAAATCGCTGATTTGGGACAAATATTTTTGGTAGACTGAAAACTAATATTTTCAAAATATCATTTTATCCTGGTTGTAAATTAAATTCATCACACCTCATCAAATTTTACATGTTTTCTTCTCACTTTGGTTCATGTCAGATTTATTGGCTATAAAGCCAAATTCACACCTGGTATAAAACTACCTAATATGCAAATTCTGATTATACAACCATTATAGATGATGCTGATTGGTTATTGGCTAGACCACAGTTACACTAAGTCACTGACTGCACTTCTGTGGTGGAACATATTGTAGGAGAAACATAAGACAGATCTGTTCTGCTGCGCATTAAAAATTTCTCAGTTCAACACAAAATATGTATCCTTCATGACTACACTTTTGCAAGCTGTATTCCCATGACCTTTGACATCGAGTTTCGTAAATTTTCTGTCAATTTCCATCATTTGTTACACTTTGTGTCCTTTTTACTTGGTAAGGAAACAAACACGTTAATTGTTAAATTTAACTTTGAAATGGTTGTAAATTATGAAATTTTCACACAAATCATGTGATAATGAATAAATTTGATGGTTTCTAACCCAATGGTGTGCTTTGATGCTGAACGCGTCATGTATAACAATTATCATGTATGACTCCAATATGAAGATTCATTTTGGGCTTTCTATGAGACAGATACAGTTTCAGTGGTGATTTTCAGTTTTTTTTCAATTCACATGCTTCTAAAATGTTATAAACCAATCTGCTCACTGATGAGATTTGATCGGACACCGACTCGTACATGATACTGTTATGAAACTCTAACAAGATCACTGAAAAAAGCAATATTTACTTTTCATAAAAAGAACTCAAATTTTGTTCATTATGGGATACCTCACCTAAATGCATTTATATGAAGGGTCACACTGACATGTATAAACATTCGACAACTTGGTACTTGTAGCAAAAACTTTGAACGCCTAAACTTTTCCAAAAATATCATTTTCAACCACTTTTTAGATAAATATATGAAACAGAAAAATGGTCTGTCCATTTCTATACATATAGTACACTATCTACAAAAAATAAGCTAAATAGACTGATAACAATTGACATTCACTCCTGTATTCATCAAATTAAGTGTTCATACTTTCATAGTTGTTTGGGTCGCCCATTCTAAGTTGTCCCCTCGGCGCAACTAACACATCGTCAATAAGGGACGAGTCCAAGTTGTGGTAATCGTTGAATGACATACTGTCGTCTTTGCGTAGCTCTATTGTCCAGAACGGTAGTGGCGTTTTCCTGTAATGCCTTTGCCTGTAACAGTAGAATCCGATAACGACGGCGACTATGATGATCACAACAAGTGCAATGACTGCGATAGTAATGATGTTGGTACGTGCACTTGCTGTGGTTGGCTGATCAGGGGTATAATCTGAAATAGTGACAGTAATATATTCAAATTAGTACTCGGTGTTTGTGCAAAGGTTTTTTTTTTTTTTTTTTTTTTTTTTTTTTGGGGGGGGGGGGGGGGTCAGTTACAACTTGCAAAGGTCACCATACATTGTTCCATACCCCAGGAAGAGATAACCTCTAAATTACCCAGGGAACTAGCTGTGATTGGCTGATCTGGGGTATAATCAGAAATAGTGACTACAATCTATGCAAATCCGTACTCAGTAGTGTTTTCTGTTTTAAGGTTGGGAACATACTGAACAGAGAGATGAGGGCATCAGCTACAACTTTAACAATATCATACTTTGGACAGGAACTTCAGTAAAAATCACTGGGGAGCTGAGGTCTATTACTATGATTAATAATACACAAGTGAAAATCTGGTAACTTTTGGATAGATTTCTGTACCCTGTAAAATACTTTTGGTCGGGAACCCTGGTAGAATACCAGGGGAACTCAGTTAGATTTTACCTGCTAATCATCCCTTATGAAATCACTGCGCATTGAAATATTCACAATATGATTGCCATAACATAGAAAGTGAACAATCAAAATTATCCTCAGTACCATACTATGTACAACAAATGAATATTGCCCTGGATCTTTCAACAAATATTTTCAAACATAATATGCAAATATTGAAGTCTGTTTCATGACAAAAACAAGATGAACAAGTCTTGAATCATGCTTTAATTTACCTGGACCTGTGCAGTTTTTGGCGTCGATTGGATCACCATGGTAACCAGGTAGACATTCATCACAGTGGTCCCCTGTGGTGTTATACAGACATTTAAGACATTGACCTGTCATGGGGTCACAGTTCCCAGTGTCTGTCTCATTGATGTTACCATTACAATCGCATTGGATACAAGTCACATTGTCCATGAAGTAGTTGTCAGCACAGTCTCCACACACTGGTAGTGAGTAGCCTTCTTTGCAAGAATCACATATGACATCACCTGTACCATTGTTGTATGTTGGGTCTATCATAGATGAAATAAAATAAAATTTATGATTTGGATTTGAGTATGTTTTGAGATGTTTTGTGTTGTGTTGTGTTGTGTTGTGTTGTGTTGTGTTGTGTTGTGTTGTGTTGTGTTGTGTTGTGTTATGTTGTGTTTAATCTCTGACAGGCTATTTTGTACTGTCACTTCATGTTTTGTATCAGACTTTTTAACACTGAACTTCATATATACATTATTTTTCATATATACATGTAGCATTCATAATTTGGGATCATCTGTGTGTGAGGGCGCCCTCAAGATTTGCATATCAACAATAACATAATGCTCTTGTAATGTGTACAGAATAAAGTGTGATTGTCTCACCATAGTGACATGTCTGTGATGATGTACGCTCTGAGCAGGGACAACTTTCACAGGCATCTTCAGGTCCCATAGTGTCATCTCTGTAGTAGTTTAACTCGCAGTTTTCACAATGATTACCAATGGTATGATTACTACAGCTATCACAAACACCTACATAACAGAGAACATTTCATTGACAATATGTCATGTATATAATGTACTACAGCTATCACAAACATCTAGAAAACACAGAACATTTCACTGACAATATGTTGTGTATATAATGTACTAGTATGTACAGCTATCACAGACATCTAGAAAACAGAACATTTCACTGACAATATGCCATGTATATGATTACTACAGCTATCACAAACATCTAGAAAACAGAACATTTCACTGACAACATGCCATGTATATGATTACTACAGCTATCACAAACATCTAGAAAACAGAACATTTCACTGACAACATGTCTTGGATATAAAATACACTACTTGGAAGTTTAATGGGATATACATGTAAGCTGAGTTTATTTTTAATTTGTTATCCAAATTTTATTTGAAGTTAAATGGGTATAAGGTCACTTTATACATGTTTTCTCCTTTCTTTCTTTTTTGTTCATTTTTTTTTTTTTTTTGGAGGGGGGGGGGTATAATTTTCGGTAGTATACTGAAGCATTCTTAACCACGACTACTATACTAAAATGCCAAGGACATGCCTATTAATGCTAGTAATACCAGAAGACACACTTAAATGTCACTGAACACAGATATCAATATTAACAGTATTTAATTTAGGTTTTAGTCCAAGTATTTTCACCCACATAAAAATGCTTATAAACTCAGTTTGTGCCACTTGAACACGATAGCTGAATGATGCGATAGTCACTTTTTTTTTCACTTTCTTTGCAATACATTGACTAACTTAGATGTAACCAAAGCAGTAACACATAACAGTATTTACTCTTCATTTGTGTTGGCAGTGCCCTAATTTTCCTTTGAGGTGTCAGAAATTTAGAACTGAACACAGAGGCCCACAGTGTGCTTGGGAATGTATACATATTGACATAGCACTCGAACAGAAAGCACGTCATTGTATGACATCTGATGATTATTCTTATTCTCTCCTAATGAAGCACATTGATATGGCTTCCAGGCACTGCTACTTCTTAAAATTGTTCGTTTGATTGAATAAAAGTTCTGTATAGTTCTTTGTCTGATCTGGGTAACACCAGAGGCTGTTACAGCCTACAAGGCAATATGGATCTCTCTGATGTAATAGTGTCGTAGTACAAATAACACTGCTTAGAAAGACTGTCTTGTAATACATGAACACATGTTGTCAGATTTACTACTGTATGTAGTAGTCTGATGTCCCGGGTCTGATGTGCTACCAGAGTGTGTATGGCTGAATGAATAGTTACAGCACATGTATGTCAGCTCATTGACTTAGGAAATCTTACCCAGTATTTTTGTTAAGGGTGGGTAATCTATCACAGTTCCCAGTAATTTTACCGGGGATTCCCAAACAAAATTATGGCAGATTGTGTGAGAAACTATACAACATATACAAATGTACCCCTTTCCCGCTTGCTGTTACCGGGGTTCCCAAACCATAGCAAAAACACTGTTACCTGTTATTTTATCACACTGCTGTGAATGTCCGTTACATTTGCAAGTTTCACATCCATTTGCAGTCAGATTATAGTAGCCATCCGTACAGCTGTCACATTTATCACCCTCTACACCACCCTTACAGAAGCAGTGTCCAAACCTGTTAAGTGAAGAAAACAAAACCATGGGTCAAATATACGTATGTCTCATGTCAAATTCACCAAGCATGATGACACTAGCTGAGTTTCAATCTCCCATGAAAATACTTGTATAAAACCTTGATTCAGACAGACATAAAGTGGCGATATGGGTTGAAATTGGATATTTTATCTGTGAATTCCAAATTATAAAAACAAGTCTACTATATTTTTCTACTTTGAAATACACTGTGAAAGAACATATATCAAGTCTTTGTTTGTAACTCGAAAAATTGCAAAACATTGAAAAATATATAAATGTTTACGTGCAATAACAAACTTTTCTGCAATTTTGTGAGTTACAAATATGAACTTGACATATATTCGTTTACATTGTATTTCCAAGTAGAAAAATGTAGTAAGGTTGTTTTATGAATTAGAATTCCAAAATAAACACCCCATTGTCATCCATATGGTCACTTTCATGTTAAAGTCGATGCATGTCTTTGATGGAATTAGAATTGTCTCCTGGCGATCTTAGTCCAGTTGAATGCATAATTGGAGTTTCCTTGACATTTCAATATATATCTATGCTAATATGACATCATTAAAATCATTTATTCAATATGTCTGAATGTCAGGTTTGAGTTCTACTGGTAGTTATTGACCTTATGTTAATAACATACATGTACCAGTGATTACTTGCACTGATGCACATGTGTACTAGTGGTATTTTCACAGTCAGTGCAATATTGAATGCATTACTGCATACCTTTATGCAAATGATATGCAAATGAAGGCAGGATTATTCATTGTAAATAAAAGCATATCATCACAAAGCATTATTTTAATGAAATTTTGTTGTTTTGAATAAACATATGTAATAATAACAGAACCCTATTCCATATGAATCAGAGTGTCAGTATGGTTACTCAGAGATATTTGCAGTCATGTGTGCAGTGTTTTTGCTGCACTTTCGCAAGCATAGCTCATGAAAGTATGGCTGCAGAGAACACTACATGTACAAGCATGAGTAAACATGTACAAAGAATACGCCACACTTGCACTGATGCATCATGGGGTTCTGTCATAGTATGCTTCAGTAAGTAGAACATATGTGTTATACTTGAAAGGAATTTCTATCCTATACACATAGTCCTTCTCCCCTTTGCACAAAATTGACAAATCTGTCATATAATATTAATAATTTTATAATATTTTAATACTTCTGATAAAAGTTTCATAGACG
This sequence comes from Glandiceps talaboti, assembly GCF_964340395.1. Classification (NCBI taxonomy): domain Eukaryota; kingdom Metazoa; phylum Hemichordata; class Enteropneusta; family Spengelidae; genus Glandiceps; species Glandiceps talaboti. The sequence continues at coordinate 12,444,789 of NC_135558.1, read as the reverse complement.
AAGGAGTCAAGTTTAACTGAAAATTCATTAGTGTTGGTAATCCAATTTTACAGTACAAACTGTTGTTCCCATTACCCCTTCTTAGGCTCATGTGTCCATAATAAGGTGACGTGTTCTGAATCATGGATTAAGAAAAAGACTGATGAAGTATACTACAGTCAAAAATTTCAGGTTACTCGGGTAACAAATTTCAGGTAACAAATTTTCAGGTAACAAATTTCAAGTTTGTGTTTGGAAGAAAAGTTTATTGTAATTAATACAAATAATAAATACCTACCTATCACATGTGTTATTAAGTGCTCCATTAGTACTACAGTCACATAGTTGACATGTTTGTGAAGAGTTGAAGTGAAAGTAACCATCTTTACAGCTATCACACAGTGATCCCTGGTATCCAGATTTACACACACAACTCAGTATACCAGTTGTGTTATCACAGGTTGAATTGAATGTTCCTAACTCATCACATTTCCCTGTACATTCTGAGAAAAAAAAAAGAGAATTGAATACATTTAGGATTTATTAGACTTTCAAAGATAAACTTCTTCACTTCATAGAATGTAATACATGTATGTAAATTTTGTATGTATGTGTAGACACACAGGTATCGGATCACAGATATCATTTTTGAGTTTGTGTGAGTCACACATCCAAGTCACAGATACCCTTTTTTTTTTAGATATCATTACATACCTCAGACACACACACATACATGTACTAAGCACACAAACATTACTATAAGTAAATACACTTGTGGTAATGCAAGTACATGTCTACATGAGACTAAAACAATAAATTATTATATAAATGTTTAGCTTGTCTCTAATAACTGAATGTTTTCCTTTTGGAGGTAAGTATGAAGTAGGTAAAATTAACCTAACTTCCCAAGTCATTTTACCAAGGTTTTCTACTAGTGTTCCATCAAAGGCAGAATATTAAAGTACATGTAGGTGAAATCTAGTATGCATGTATACATGTATTAGTAGATAAAATCTACCCAAGTTCTCTAGTCATTTTACCAGGGTTCTCTGCATTACCCATTCATTTTAGCATTGTTTTGTGCCAGTTTTTTCATTGAGACCAGGTATATAAGTAGGTAAAATCTACCTGAGTTCCATAGTCATTTTAGTAGGGTTCTCTACTATGCAGTCTTTTCACTGACAGCAGTATCAGTAAATATCTGTATTAGTTGTCTGCCATATTAAAGCAAACTTAAGGTAAAATCTTCTAAAGATCCCAACTGTTCTTATGAGTTTCCCTAAATACTTTTAATACCAGGATTGCTCTGCTCAAAAAAACTACATGATTTGTACATGTACCGGTATATAGAAATCTATGCTGGTTCCACCTGACGCACAATGTATGTATGAATTCTCTGTTACTTTGGATTCCACACTATGTCATACAAATGTACCAAACACACAGAATATAAGCAAATTAGTTAGAGCAGCTGCAGTACTCTAAGAATCATCCATCATAATAGTGGTGTATCACCATCAAAAAATGGCAAACTGTCATGTCAATTGAATCAGACAGGATTGTTCATCCAGTGAGAATGTGTTTCTCAACATCCATTAATGTGTGTGCAATTTAAAACGGATCAATCTGAGGGCATACAGACATGTACACTGCCTGACTGTACGTATATCTATGCATCATACACAGACACTATGTCTCTTTTTAATAGAAGAATCAGCTGGGATAAAGGTTAAAGGTTAATGTGATGGCATTTGAAAATTACAATGTCGTCATGATTCATGCATTTTCTAGTATTATTACAAATACAGCCAACAACAGAATGTCCAAAATATATAATACAAGTGTGTACATGTATATATATAAATGTATAGACACACATACATATAAGTCTAACAACTCATAGTGACAAGGCCCATTTAGGTCACTCTATTTTCCTTGGCAAAATGAAGAAACAATATTGCAGACTAACATCTAAATATACACCAAACAGTGCAATATCATATTACATTCTGTCCTAAATTTATCAATTACTTCTTCAATTCCTTTCTCATAGTCTACTAGTACACCCAGATAAATCAATTACTATTGACTTAAAACATTTAACATACACACATACAGGGAAATGATGAATAATATTGACAATGTAAATAATTTCTATGCTACTATTACTATAACACTCATCCATCCTGGTCTGTCTACAGGCTTCGATCAGAGACTGCAATATCAATTCTATCAACGATGTCTGTATTGCTAGTCTCAAAGTACCTTTATCCATAGGAAAACACCCCTGCAGGATAATGGAACATCCCACAGACTTTAGCCAAGTGATAATGAAACATTATGTAACCATACCTCACAGACTTCCACTGTAATCACAGGGAGCTCAGGCTCAGTTAGTTTTGTTTACAAATACAAACAAACAAGTAAACAAACAAACAAAACACAAACAAGTAAACAAATTAATAAACAAGTAAACATACAAACAAAAACAAGAAAACAAACAAACAAACAAAATAAACTGACAAATGAGTAGATACATACATGAGTAAACGACAACAAACCAACAAACAAACACTACCCCCCGCAATGGTCACATCTGAAAATAACCCAAAAGGGTTGAGACTGATCAACATCCATAACGAAGGTTATATGAATATTTAAATTGGATATTCAAATAGGTAGCCCACGTGTTTTAAACGTTTGTAAACATACAAAAACAAGTAAACAAACAAATAAACAAAATAAACCGACAAATGAGTAGGTATATACATGAGTAAACGACAACAAACCAACAGACAAACACTAATCCCCCCCCCCCCCCCCCCCCCCCCCCCCCCCGTAATGGTCACATCTGGGGGGGGGGTGGTGTTGTTGTTGTTGTAGTGTTTGTTGTCCATTGGTTTGTTGTCGTTTACACATGTATGTATCTACTCATTTGTCGTTTTATTTTGTTTGTTTGTTAACTTGTTTTTGTTTGTGTGTTTACTTATTTATTTATTTATTTATTTGTTTACTTGTTTGTATTTGTAAACAAAACTAACTGAGCCTGAGCTCCCTGTGCTGTAATTACAAAACCGATAATTTTGATAGAAAATTACTCTTTTGATTGAACGTAATTGAAAACCACTGATCGGATCACTTTCATTTGAACAATTTAGACACCCAAAGTAATGTCTTCACCAAATCTCAAGGCAATCGGTCAGGCAGCCTTTGACTTTAAGTCTTTTATACACACACACACACACACACACACACACACACACACACACACACACATACATACATACAAATGTACGGTACACAAATGCATACATACACACACATACAGATTTGTTTATGCCTATAACTCTACTAAAGCACTTTTAATTAGTATTCAGTTATGATATGAGTGACTGTATTGTCTACAAGTTATGTTGAGAAAATGTCAGAAAACACTGCAACTTCTACAAAATGCTCTCACATAGAATTGCCCATATGTTGGTATAAATAAAAGTACTTCACATGCATACAGGTCTGTAAGTAGACTGACTACCGGTACTTCATGAAAGCTTTATGGTCTAAATTCTGCCAAATATGGTACCTCAATACATAAATTAGAAGAAAACGAGGACAAAGCCCGTGTAAGTTACTCCACCCTACACACTCAGGTGAACAGAAACCCAAAATAGGTTATGTAGACAGTGATATACAATAGACAACAAAAGTTTTGATATTGAATTAAAGACGTAAACACATGTCTGTACATTGTTATACCAGGTGAAAAGATGCCCTAGTTTGGTAGTTAGAGAGAGAAACACTTCTGGGGTTGTTTGGTAGAAAGTTGTCATTTTGTAGAACAATCTGTCTTTGGTGACTACTAGTATACGTAGTTGAAGACCCTACAGTGGCAAAATTTTATAGTTGTGAAAACACGTACAATGTACATTTACAGAGCAACGTACAAGAAATACGGGTACTCTCCTGAAGTAGCTTTTGTTATACTGTATGTAGTATGTTTTACAAGTACTCTGGCCTTGCCAAAAGAATCAAAAGTTAAATTTAGGGAAGTAAATTTTATCAGTTTGCCTCTTCTCTGTTGCTGTGATTTCACAACTTTAAATGCCAAGTTTGTTGTTATTGTATTTGCTTAGGTCAGCATTTAGGTACACATGTAACATGAGTACCTGAGTACCAGAGGAATTTTCAAAAGAAAAGCAAGTGAATGCAGAACAGAAAACACTGCAAACATGAGTGAGTGCAAATGCAAAGTAGCCTCACTGGCACTCTCATCATGGGGTTTTCTTATCATCACATAATTTATACCTGAAACAGTAATCGTAAATTCTCCAGATTTACTCTATGTGGTTTTCAACACTTACATGGCATACAATATATACAAGGTATACAATATTGTTTTCAGTATTGCAAAGCAGTGTACATACCTGCAGTACAGTGAATGTGTGCACATCAATGTAAGTAATCAACTAGTGTTTTCAGTGTAACCACTGTTGCAAAGCAGTGTACATACCTGCAGTACAGTGTATGTGTGCACATCAATGCAAGTAGTCAAATATCGTTTTCAGTGTTGCAAAGTGTGTAAATACCTGCAGTACAGTGTACATGTGCACATCAACGCAAGTAGTCAATGGTACAAATTGTTTGTTGTTGCTTGGAGCACAAGTAACAGGCCACATGTTTTCTTTTTATAATGAAATGTCAAGCTGCAAACATATTTCCACGACGACACACAAAATACATATAATATGACAACCCATGACACCTTGAGTGCAAGTGTGGTACATGTAAACTCAGAGGGTATTTGCATAAGTGCTTGCAGTGCCTGTACTTTGACGATCATAGCAAGTGAAAATGCAGCAGAAAACACTGCAAGCACAAGTTGACCACATTCTCCTTCACAAAATTTGATATGAATAACAAATTCAAAACATTTGAAGATATATGACAAAATAAAAAACAAAATCTCCCATGGGACTAATGCCATGTAATTTATATATTTCATGTATGTTGAAGTTATTTTGTTTATCGTCTATCTAGAACACTTTCAACGTAAATTCACTACCTGTAAAAAAAAAAGTACACGTACCAGTACATGTAAATGCCAAGTATTTTGTTGATTCCCAACTATCTATGTAGAGTCTATATTTCTATTGGTATGTAGTGTCATATGATTCATAATCTCCTATCCATGGGGTACACAGTACATGTAACCACATAGCATTATCATTCTACAAGCTGCTGCAGTAATCAAACTCCATTCTAATCACCTCTCCTGACCTTTTTGTAATAAGTCGGATTACTGACAATGTTTTTTTGCTCTTTTTCCTTTTTATCAGCATCAGAACAATTAAAAAATAACTGAAGTTATTTATATATTTGTATAAATTCAATACGTAAGTACTTGGTTTCCAATAAGTCTGTGCTTATTTAATTATTATTTTATCATTTTTTCAATCAGACAACCCAACAATATGTTCAATGAGAATTGTTGAAATACCAATAATCAGACATTATACCTGTCAATTATATGAAAATATTGATACAAAAGGTCAATTTTATGCATAATAGTAGCGGGTTCAAATCATGATTGTGTTCAGGGGCTTATTTTATGGTATGGACCTAAAAAATCAATTTGATTGGATTTATTGTATGATATTACACATGACGTGTACAGGTGCACAAATCTGTTTATACTGTACACAGGTGATGAAACACTGTCCAGAAGGTGTACAATATTATGATGAAGTCATTATACACATGTATACCGGGTATTACAAAACAGTTTTAACAATTTTCCAGTTCAACTTCAAGCTACAGTAACTGCAGATTTAAAAGGTTAATTGAAACAATTTAGACATGGAATTGTTTGATATGCATGTTATAAATACTTGGCTGTTAGATATTTTCAACTGACATGTAGACCAAAACCTGGCAATAGAAAAACCTACATGTATAAGTGTACACGTACATGTATAAGTAACTATGATCCTGAGAACATTTCCCCATGAGGGGGAAGGGCTGGGGGAAGGGGAAGGGGAAGGGGAGGGGAGGGGAAAGGTATTGGTTGAAAGTAACTTCCTACATTGTAAGTTACAATGCTTACTCATACCAGTCATTATTTCAATGATACAAATTAGCCAAAACACTGGTACTGGGTAACCATGATGATTGAAAGGAGCAGTCATGACTCAAGGTCTACATGTTTTTTTTTCTGCATTATAAAAATAATTTCATATTTCATATTAAGAATAACTAATATTCATACTCTCTCTCTCTATCATGGGTATTTGTTTATAGCAGAACTACACACTGAGTAAAATTGGATTTAATCTATTCAATCACTCAAACCATAGACAACAGAATAGAAGGAGAGTCTCAAATGTTCAAACATATCAAATCATCACTCTACTATCAAACCATGAGATCTTTACTATCAAATTTAGGCAAATTACATGGATGATTCAGTCAACAACTATAGATTTACCCAGTATCACTGACATCAGGATCACGTCACCAGAATGCAGAGAAACTGCAAACATTAAAATCTGTCAAAAGTGATGACATGATTTTATACTCACTGTGACTAGTAAGGCACTTGTTGACATGAATTATAGCAGTGACTTAGGATACAATTATTTGAAAATATGTCAATATTATGGGTTGCTAAGCCACTGTGAATGCTAATAATGTAGTTTGTCATTTTGCCATAAATTTCTTTTTTTGTGTGCTCCAGGCACATTTGTATATGTCAAAATTCTCGAAGAATATTTTTACAGGTCACTGAACTTTATTGTGCCTATATGAGTCAAAATACTTGCTGATTAAGATTGTATGTCTGTACTTGCATCAATGGATGAACTTGAACTCAAGAAATAAAGCCAACAATAGCTAGCCTGCAAACCTTGCTCCCCCTTCAATAACTTTTGTTTCACACGAAGGACAGAGAGGCAAGTACATTGTACATGTACATTTACATATACATCCTACTGCCATCATTTGACAAACTTGAACTCTAGAAATAAACCTGACAATAGCTACATGTACTGATGTAGCCTAGACTACGATACATGTACATGTATGTCTTGTTGTTCAGCCCCATCGGCGCTTCTCAACCAATAGCTAGCCAGGCAGTCCATTATTACAACTGACTTAGATTAGGGTACATGTACACTATGACCCTATTAGTATCATTAAGGTGCAAGAACCGCATACAAGTGTACATGTACAACTGTCAGCATCAGACCGTGGACAAACGGAACCTGTTACAAACAGGGAAAGTAAACAACTGAATTGGATTAATAACACTTGGCACAGTATGTTGAAAGTACAGAGACATGTCATTTTATAAGAACAGTTTTATGGCCTCTTTACATAGTACATTGCTGTTCACAAACAAATTTCCAGTTCCCCTGGTATTTCATGCACACATAAAGAGGCCATACAGTTGATCTTATCAAACCATGGTGTGTAATACAAGTCTCTGCTGTTCCAACATCCTGAGCTACAATGTAAGTGTTATTAATCCAGTTCATTTATTTTTACTTTCCCTGTTTGTAACAGGTTCTATTTGTCCATGGTCTGATGTCAGCAGTTGTATTATAAATTTAGTTTTTGTTTATCCTGATATATTGCCAAAAAACTAAATATATTATTATTATCAAATAATATCAATGACATTTGTAAAACTGTCAATTTAAAAAGTCAAACTGAATTATTGAATACATTTTGATATTCAATATTCAATGAGGTCAATGCTTACAATTCTAGAAGACAAACTAGGATAAATTTAGCTTTTTTTTGTTTAACTGGTTTGAAAGTGATATACATTGTATTGTTTACACTAAATTAACTATTATTAATGCTGAACAATATCAATGATGTTAGAAAAATTGCCAATTTTGAAAGTCAAATTGATTTATTGAACACATTTTGATATTCAATTGAATATTTGACAAGGTAAATATTTACAATTCTAGTAGGCAAACTAGGATAAATTTAGATTTTTTTTAACCTGTGGTTTGAAAGTAATATTTGCTTATACGATATCAATGACATCAGTAGAACTGTCAATTTTTTAAAAGTCAAGCTGGAATTATTTATCAGATTTATTTTGATATTTAATGGTGGTGGTGGGTTTTTTTTTTGTTTTTTTTTGCATATTTTAAGATGTTATTTTTACAATTTTTTCTTACAAAGTCCTACAACAATGTACCTTTATCTGACACTAGTATCCTGTTTTACCATACCTACAGAATAAAGCCATTATTGTAATGACAGCAAAAAAAACAGACAGACCTTGAAAAGGTGAAGTTTACTTGACAAAACACCATGTTCTCAAGTATTAATGTTTTCACTAACCTTAATTCAGTATAAAGTGAAAGGGTGATGGACTCAGGTAAAAGCTCTACGAGGACACAAAAAAGGATTGTACAGTAGGACAGTGTATATACATGTATATAGTTAAATCTTGTGGTGTTCTCCAGGCATTTTTAATACTTAGATTCTTAGCACCAATACATTGTATTTTCCTGTAATTAGATTATCAAACTACAGTAAACACATGACATTTTTAATAATAGATGATATTTTACCCTGTGTTCATGATGTCCAACAGGGTAATAAGGTGCTTCCACAATTTACTTACAATGTAATTTCAATTTTATACTTCCCATTTTAACAACTTAAAAATTATGAGTTGGTCAGTCAGAAAAAAAATATAAAAATGAGTGTATCATGTACATGATGGTCATACTTTCATTTCATAATCATACTTGACAGTCTGAATGACTTAGAAATGGTAATTAAAATAAAGTCAGTAGAACTTTGAACCATCCAAAATTTTAGCAATAAACAGTAATGTTCGCTCAGGCACATGCTTATGGGTTCACCATAGTACAATAAGTGACGGTGTGATTTTTTTCCTAATCTTGCCAATTTTTTATTATTATTTTGCCAGATTGAAGAACATTGTAAATATGGCCATCCTTACCAGGACCCTGCAAAAATACCGATCTCCAGAAACCAATGTAAATTTCAGTAAATTACCCTACCTGTAGTTCTAGTAGCTGCCTAGTTTAATTTAAGTTATTGAAGGTATTGAAATCTACATTGTACAAACTTTATCATATTTTCTCTATCTGTAATTGAATTTTCAAACTGTACGTAAAAATAATAAAGATGTATTAAAAACTGTCCATTTCACCCTCTCTGTTCGTGTTACCAGAAACAATTTAGACAAAAACATTGAATATACATCATGTATTTGGAAAAGTGTAAATTTCATCTGATATTCCAATCCCTGTTACATTACCAGAGTCTCAAATTACATGTAATTATACAACATAAAAACACAAAATAAATGTAAAGAAATCTACATGTATGTTAATTTCATCAAATTTCTTCCTCTCTGATATCTAGACTTCTAATTGCATCAAAACGTGTACATTTCATCTGATGTTCCCACCCCTGTTACATGTAACAGATTTTCAAATTAATTATACAAATTCAACCTAAAATCACTTAATAAATGTAATCCATAGAAATTTGTGTTAATTTCATCAAATTTCTACCTCTCTGATATCTAGTAATTGCATCAAAACGTGTAAATTTCATGTTATGTTCCCATCCCTGTTACATGTACCAGATTTTTCAAAATATACACCATAAAAACACAAAATAAATGTATGTTATTTTCTTCAAATATCTTCCTCTCTGATATCTAGACTTCTAATTGCATCAAAACATGTAAATTTCATCTGATGTTCCCATCCCTGTTACATGTACCAAATTTTTCAAAATATACAACATAAAAACACAAAATAAATGTATGTTATTTTCTTCAAATATCTTCCTCTCTGATATTTAGACTTCTAATTGCATCAAAACATGTAAATTTCATCTGATGTTCCCATCCCTGTTACATGTACCAGATTTTTCAAATCATACAACATAAAAACACTAAATAAATGTATGTTATTTTCTTCAAATATCTTCCTCTCTGATACATGTATCTAGACCTCTAATGGCACCAAAACACTCAAGCAAAGCAGCCTGATAAAAGTGATAAATTGGCTCATTACATCTATTCAATCCTTAACAACAAACTCAACTAGACACAAAATGTATCAATGGTCCAGTTGATGGATGTACTGTTCAGCACACTAATGCATTAAATCAAATCACACTCAATAGATGGTAATGTCATCATTATGCTACCATTTAAAGTTCAAAGGTCATGACAACATGCTGACTAAAGGCTTTCATTTCAATTAACAACTCAAATATAACATTTCACTTATTATCCTTTAATAGAAAATAATAATCAAATACATTACAAACAACATGTTACTGTTAAGTTCATTGCATTTTGGTATTTTTTCGATCTAATTTGCACTAATGGTTCTAAATTACTGTTTTTGTATGGTGCACTTTATCTGTATAAAATAAATCAAACATGACCTGATATAACCTTTGAAAGAAAGGAAATCACATGAAAGGTATTATACTATATTCGGAAAGGGTAAGGTCACTGTATAAATAGGATGTCCATTATACCAAAAACATCAACAAATTGGTGTCCTTTTATCAAGGAAGAATGTACCTTGAGGACTGATTGGTTTGAAAATCCAAATGATCCCGATCATCTACAGACTTGTCCTTGGTTTTCAATCTAGTGCTCCAACATGTAGTGATGTACATGTATATGTATGTCAACATACAATGTATGTACATGTACATCACTACATGTACAGGATCAGTGAATTAAACAGCCAATGACAAGTCTCTGGGCTATGAGTCATCCTAAACTTTGCCATATGAAAGCTTATTCCTGGTCTTTCTGAAACCATTAATTGAAATTTGGTTGTTCAATACAAATCAATGTATCTTTAGTTTAAGAAAACTGTCAATCTGTCAATTTCCCATAGTGTTACCTGCACAGTATTTGGTGACCATTTTGAAATACTTTTCTGCCCTACTCAGAAATATTGCACGGTGATCCCAAGTTTTTCTTCTGGATTTTAACTAACAATGGGTTTGAGTTTCAGTAAAAGTAACAGTAAAAGTTGAAGTGTAAGACTTCTATTCTGAGGTACTACAATTTACAGACCCCTTCCCCCCCCCCCCCCCCCCTCAATACTGGTCTCTGTTATAACTGCAACTTTTTTTTCAATTCAAATGTATTTGATCTAATTTTTTATCAAAGAAATAAACAGGCCATACCTCTTTCATGCCTGTACGTTTTTTTATATACAGACATCAATCACAATTTGTTGAAGCAAGTATACACAGAATGACGAGTACAGAGGTACATGTAATTCAGTTAACCAGAATGATTCAACAATTTCATGTAAAAATTGGGTAAATTATTGACTAGGGAAAGTGAATGCAAAGTAGGAAAAAACTGCTGAGCGATTACAGGGCCTTGAAGAATCACAAGGTCTGGTGTTTCATTATCATTCTCCCTTGCAGTCTCCTGTTCCCAACGCAATATATTTTTTGTTGCTGTATTAGGCTAAAGAAAAAAAAAAAAAATCTGGTTCTGGTCAGCGCGCGCGTGCCCTGAATACCCCCGCGTCGATCCTTTTTTTTCCAATAATTTTTGCTTTCCTGTTCCTTATTTATTCCTGATATCAGGAGAACAAGCAGCTGAAATCTACCCTACATGTACATGCCAAGACTGCTTAAATACAAAGCCTAAACTGCTTCGAAGAAAAAGGAAGTTTTTCAAGAGATAAATATGATAGAACAGAGTATGTAAAGTGTCAAAAAAAATGTGTATTTACTAATTTGCAAAAAAAAAAAAAAAAAAAAAATAGAAAAAAAACATTTGCTTCCACTTTAGAAAGTTTACCCTGACCAGAACCAGATATATATATTTTTTTCTGGCCTTACACTTATTTTTTTTACTAAAGACATATACATTGTATCCTTGAACCTGTATGTTCATTGGAGGGAATTATACAGCAGTAAAAGGCCTTGTACATTCCAGGCTGTGCTTGGTTAACCATGTACGTGTAGTCTACTTGTCTATGAGTAAGGCCAAATGAAATAAGAGTGGTTTAGAAATGCCTTTCAGATCTTTTTTTTTGGCATTGTACCGAATCCTGAAAACATGCAGTATTGTATTTCTATTCTAAGTGTTTTTCTTTAACCACAGTGCAGTTGTACATGTACATTGTAAGGTAAACCTACGTGGATATTACAATCACTAGTCTCCACTCTCCTATTACGAAACTTATGTTTGGTATATATCTAAAATGATGGCCCATTGATTTTAACAATGTGAAATGTGCCTCGGAAATAAACTTTTTAATATTCTGTTGTTACTTTGTGCACAAAAAGTCCATCTTATTCTCAGTTAAAATCAAGAAAAAAAATTCAAGAATCGCTAAACAAATATTTGAAATAGAGATCAAAATGTTATCATTACTACATAATCAACGTCATCTTAGAATCCAATATGGCTGCCAAATACTTCAAAGGTTGTTGATTTCCTTGAAAACAAGATGGTGAACCCCAAATTTCCTTTATTATTTCAATAGGACCAGGAGAAATGTAGGATTTTGTACATGTATCACAAAGATTGGGGAGAATTTAAGTCTCTACAACTTTATTTCACAGACACTGGTCTCTGAGGTGCATTCTCTAGTACCTTTAACTGTACATACATGTACATGTGCAAGTGCTCAACCTCACTCACAGTTGTTCCTGGCTCGGAGTCTACCTCAGGTACAAATGTATTAGGTTTTGCAGTATAATGTATGGAAATGATGTCACTTTAACTAGACTATTATTCCAGTTTTCATACCTACAACCCCTGCCTGACTAATATAACATGTACAATGGAGGCATTGTAAGTGATTATCACACACTCAGACTCAGTTTCACTTAGCACTTGTGATACTAACATGCAGGTCAGTCCTACTTGGGAGGGATCTCAACAACACACAGCGAAGGTTATTGAAATGCTTCAACTGGCTGTCTGAGTGTCTAAGCTACTAGTACATCAATATCACATCAACAGTTCACTATTCAATCTTCTCTACATGTACTGCATCATTCTCAAGTCATTTTATTGGAAAGTCTCCCCATGATGTAAATAGGCACGAGGTGTTTGAAAGCGTATCGACAGGTTAATGTACATGTATGCAACACAACAGGCATAGGGATGCTTTCATATTACACTGTGCAATGTACACAAAAATAGTGCCAATGGCTTTGTACCACAACTGTATAGTTTATTAAAAAATGTTTATCCACATGTTGATCCATGCTAAGTATAGGTATTCATTTGTTGAATGACTATCCAGTTGCCTATCCAACCATGTTGTTATCTATGCAATATTAGCGATCAATTGGCTGTTGCTATGGGCGTGGTCATGTTGCTAGACATATTTACATACATTTTTTGAATGCTTGTTCACTGGACTATGAATCCCTGATGTCATCTTGCAATATTCCTGATCATTTGGCTGTTGCTGTGGTCTTGTTGCTAGGTACATTTGTATATTTGCATACATTTTTTGAAATTTTATTCATTTGTCTATTAATCACTGTTGTTATCTTTACAATATACACAATCATTTGGCTGTTGCTATGGGTGTGATCTTGTTGCTAGGCACATTTAAATACATTTTTTAATGTTTACACACACACACAGACAGACAGACAGACAGACAGACAGACAGACAGACAGACAGACACTTAGCGATGCCTATAGCATTACTGAACCTTATCAGTTCAGTGTAGAGTGATACAAGGTAGATTTCATTTAGCAAAAGGAGTCTGATCAATAACTAAAGCAATCAACTTATTATAGGTAAAACCAAGTCACACATATTTGAATTTCTGCCTTTTGTATACACATGCACTTGTATTGATTACTGCTATCAACTTTCCACATACATTTCAACTGTGGATTACCCCTTCCTTCCCACATGATAATTGATATGTGTACATCCTGAATTTCAACTGTGGATTACCCCTCCCTCTCCACATGTGTACATTTGTACATTCTGAATTTCAACTGTGGATTACCCTCCCTCTCCACATGTGTACATTTGTACATGCTGAATTTCAACTGTGGATTACCCTTCCCTCGATCCCCACATGATATATGTATACCACGATCTAAACTATGGATTCCTCACCTCCCCTGATCCCACACATGGCATGATGCGATATATGTCATGCGTGAGGGTCATGGGAGGTGGGGATAACCTGAACTTCAACTATGGATTACCGCCTCCCTCCCCACATGATAAATCCAAATTTCAACTATAGATTCCCACCTCCCCTGATCCCAGATATGACATTATGCAATACATGGTATGTGTGAGGGTCAGGGGAAGTGGGGATAACCTGAACTTCAACTATGGATTACCGCCTCCCTCCCCACATGATAAATCCAAATTTCAACTATGCATTCCCCACCTCCACTGACCCAATACATGACATGAGATACAAAAATGTAGCATGAATTTCTACTATGGATACCAACTCCTCCCCCCACCACTTAAACATACATTATGTACAATGTACCCTCATCCCTCAACATCATGATCATTACACATGTACATGTACCATCACTGTCCCTAATATGTTGTAATTTCAAGACCATTTATGGGTTCAAACATTGGGAATTCATGGTGATATTGTTCACCATGCATGGTGCTACCAGGTCATACTTTTCTTTAGTTTAGTCTGAAGTGATCTTTCACAAAGTGACTTGCAAACTCTGTGTCTCATATTTCCGAGGTGCACACTAAAGGAATCATAATGAGTGACAAAATACCAAAGATCCTAGTTTTCAACTAGTATGTCAAAATGGATGTATCACACTGTTGACTGCACACATGTATACATGTACATTTGTACATGAACATCAAAGTCATACTAAGTACTTCATAGTGATAGTTTCAATCATGATATTTAAAGGCAGGTTCTAATTTGGTATTCATTCCACACATTGCTACAATTTATACACTCCAAATGAGCCAGAGATACAATGTAACTTTGTGACAGCGGGTAAATGATGTAATACATAACATGCAAGCTAAGCTGTTGGTGTTCAGACAGAAAATAGGGATTTACTCACTCGTCATTCTATGTCTGTTTACTGCACTGTTGAGATGCATAATTTGGCTGGTTGTACAAATGTACCTCCTAGTATAGTCCTTGTATCATTCCAAGGGCAAGTAGGGGCAACCAGCTGACAATGTATCTTGACAATTCAGTTAACTGGCTAATGTCAAGACCAATGTCCATGTACTTCCATGTCATTGGTCATGCAGTGCAAATTAAAACATTCAAACTCACTTATTTTTTTACATTTTTTTCAAGAATTACACTTATGCAGGTATAATTACATAATCCTCTAACAACATTTTTCTTCATTCAGCTGGAAAGTACTCATTACTCATTCCTGAAGTCCTATGTCATTCACCTTTTCCTTGTTTGTATGAAGAAAAATATTGGGGAATAATACATTGTGTGTGTGTGTGTGTGTGTGTGTGTGTGTATGCATATGTGTGTATATATATATATATATATACACACACACACACACACACACACAAACACACACACACACACACACACACACACACACACACACTTCCTTTGACTTCATTCTTTGGGAGATTTATATACCACAGATTTGGCTATCCGGCTTGAAATTATTTTGAAAGTATCACTTTCTATTCTACTATGGCTTGGAAATGTTATTCTTCAGAACATGATATACATGTACTGTCAACGCCAGTATGTCGAGTCAGATCTAATCATTTGTCTCTATTCTTTGGGAGACATATGCATGTACAATGGTATAATATACCGTATGCCAGATACTTGGCTATCTGGATTGAAAATGCTGTTTGCCAAAATGATATACTAGTACATGCAAATCATTTTATATGTATATATGTACATACAATGTATACTGTGTTAAGCCAGTATTTTGAGTCATATATCCAAGTCTCTGCACTAGAAGACGAAAAATATCTTGAAATTATTAAAGGCTGCAAGCCAAATATGAATGTACATATATCAATCTATCGATCTATCAATCTGATTAAAATCTGATGTTGGTGAATACGGCTTGATTTCTTTATTTACCTCTATACATGTATGTATTTCCTTCATTTAGTGTCATTTGTTTTAAATTTTGTTACGACATTAATTGTCAGCTTCTCACCTTTTTATCTTGAAATTAGTAAAGCTGTATGCCAAATATTAATGAATTAATGAAACCATAGACAGTGGAGAACTGTCTATCATGGACCTACCTACGTGTAAATGTATCTATTAATCTGATTAAAATCTGATGAAGTGAATACAGCTCGATTTCTTTATTTACCTCGACTTCTATTTCTTTCATTTAGCGTCATTTGTTTTTTATTTTGTAAGAATGGTCGCACCTTCCCACCTTTACTATCTTGAAATTACATGTATTAAAGCTACATGTCACTTGCAAGTCAAATATCCCTGATAAACTACTTACATGTATCTATCTACACAGTTACATGTACCTCACTTGTAATACTGAGTATCAATGTTATTAATACCATGAAAGACAGAATGATGACATCACACATTCAGATTATGGTCAAAATAATTGAAGTGTTAAAATAGTATACATTACACCATGGATTAATCACGATTAAATTTCCTGGCATGGTTACAAAACAGAAATCTCCTAAATGTATAATGGCTGCCTGGTTACATATTCCCTTTTCTTTCATACAGTCGTACATTTACATGTAGCTGACATGTGAAGAATAGGTACAAAATATGTCTGCATATTTCATCATTTCCCTTCCATATTTACTTTTAATACCGGGGAACAAAAATATGGCTGATTGCATTTCTCTATTCTAAAGGGAACCCACAAAAGTCATTTTCATCAATTCTGCACTCCTCTATTCAAATAGAGTTATAACACTTGACAAATCTGGCTTTGGTGTGACCTGCTGTACACAGGGACAATGCATTGTGGGAAAGAAACAAACACAAACTCAGCCACACCTTTGTTCCCCTTTAAACTCAAGTGATATTACGCCATTTTAGTTAGTATATTGGCTACATGTTTTTTTATATTGGTGTACTAGTATTATCAACTGACAATGTGACTCTATTGATGGGAATAATCAGGATCTGTAAAACCTGGCACCTGCAAACGTAAGAACAACAAGAACTCCCGATAATGGTCAAATAATACTATATTATTCTTATTAATACAAATACATTTTTGTGTATTATTACAGTTTTGGGTAATTAGATGTTTACACAGTCTGTTCCAGCAATAAATGGGTACAAAAACAACTACATATACTATACTACTACTAATAATAATGAGTTTTGTATTACAATCTAATTATCAATAACGTTTCACCTGTTCAGGTCAACAGTGGTAAAAGCCAGCAAACAGACAGTTTGACAAAGTCTGTCAACCTGAACAGGTAGAACATTCCTTGTAAGTAATAAGAACCCTTGATCATGACACAGGACTAAATTATTCCATGGTAGTGTTCACTGGCTCTGTTTGATACAACCTTGCAGAAACCAAAGAAGCTGCCCATTCTACACTTTAACACCAAGATACAAATGTAGTAATTTCTTGCTACATTTCGTCTCAATGAAATAAACTATTTAAACGTACTGCAACTACATGTAGGCACAAACACGTGGGTGCCCATGTTTTGATGTCTGCATGGTGGCAAATTAGTTTTTTCATTTAGACAAAATGTTGCAATAAACTGTATTCATTCAATCTTCGTCTGTGCGGTTACACGTATATCATTGAACCAGTGAACGGTACCCTGCAACACACTGTACGTGTACTGTTTGATAGAAATGTACGTGTTGACTCCCATTGGTTATAGTATCTTGTTTCTCTAATGGGATGTGTTATTTACCAAATGCTACACCTATAAATTTGTAAAATGAGAGGCAACTGTGTTGATAATAACTGTAAGTGGTAATCCTTGAAAAATGTAATCAAGTAGTTCAAATTTCTAAATTCATATTTTCATTTAGCAAACACTTATACTTATTCCCTACAGCAACACACTTAACAAAATTCCTTGCTTCCCTTATTGAAACAACTTTCTTTTGTCGTCATTGACATTTCACATTTATTAAACTGACATCCATACAACTATACAACAAAGATGTCAAATCAGTCTTCATGTACATTTGTACAATGTGTGTTTACAAATGAAAGACAACACAGTCCTGATTCAAACGCTTTTCTTTGCATAATTTTTGTTCCATATGAAGACTTACATACATGTACATGTACATGTGTATGTTACTCACTACACTAGAAATCAGAATAGCAAAAGATGGTTTATACAGAGAACCTGATAGGATAGAAATGATGACAAAAATGGAAAACAGTGGACCTGCTATATATATTCAAGTTAGGGGGCTAGGGTTAGTATAATGTTAGGGAAAGGAATGGGGTAAGACTCCCTAGCATACACATGATTTGCATCACCATCAATGGATTGACACGCTGTTTTACATGTGACCTAAAAAAGACAAGCAGTTCTGTTAGAAACAAAAGGATGTGTACATCAAGTGTTCTAAAACTGCATGTGTACATGTACATGTATAACTTGTAAAATGTAAGTTGTAAACCTGGAAATTTTCGCTAAAGACTTATTTTCACTTATTTCGGCTGGGGAAAACAAAAGTGTCAAAAACAAGTAGTGACTAAAATGCATTGTACATTACATGAACACAAAGTACCAATCTAGCAATTAGGAAAAAAATAGTTTCTTTTAAACATAACTTAAGATTGTAAAATCGCAAAATCTTCTAGTAGCGAACATATCTAGAGGATAACTATGTAGCCTAGTATAAAATCTGTGAATTTTACAACATTCCCATGTGAACAAGAGAAGTCAATGACATTATTGGCGAAAATTGGCCTCTCAGCTGGCTATCACTGGACCAACCTCTTCAGAAAACAATCTGTACACACTCCAATATTATTATTGATGTACTATTAAGTCATGTGTGGGGTCAAGGAAGGTGAGGATATATAATAACCTGTACTATAATTATTATCAAGTAGTAAGTAGTGATACATTGTAATTACTTTACTTACATAGCTGGTACAAATTAAGAAAATGTCTGACACCTCAACGAGAAAGCCAGTAGTAGAAAATAATGTGTTATGAGCATACCATTAACATTACAAGAGCAAACTAACACTGGAACGTATGTGATAGACTTGACATGACGCGACATCTGTTTACAATTCGATCTGTTGAGAATGAGTCATTCACTTCTCTGATTGCAAACATGTATGTAAGGACATTCAGCGATTTGATAGGGGGAAAAACAGACAAGCATGGGATACTTTGAATGATGGTTTGAACTACAATATTTCAAGATAGTGAAATCAATGGTGAAATTAATTCCTCCTTTGGTATGTTATGGCACACCATCATCCCATAATTAACTTCAATTTCGAAAATCGAAAGTAAGGATGTGGCATATTTCCTGTTGTTTCAATCTCCTTTGTGAGTAACCTATACATCTTTTTTGTCGTGGAAGTTACCATTTTGGTGAATGTACAGTGTATGGTTACCACCTACACTTACTATGTCGGTCGCGATGACGCGAATGAACGATCATTTCCATACGATTCAAAAACGACACCATGCGAACGTTCCATTTACACACACACAATCCCATGAGCTCGAGCCAGCCGTGACAGACACTGGTTACTCGACCCAATATAAAAGAAAGGGCGTCGATTTTTGAACCAACGCTCTCCAAAATCAAGGGATTTCAAGCTACATATACAAGGGTGACGTTAACGAACTGAAAACTAACATGGGATTGAGAACTCACCAGTCTTGGTGACGAAAAAGTGGACGGTATAATAGCCCTAGCGAACTAACTTACCTGTCGAGCACACCACTAAAAATTGACTCACGGCGAGTACGATTGGTAACCAAACAACAAAATGAAACGTCCTTTTACAGAATATCTCCATGGACAATTATTGATATATACAAATGTCTAATAATCCAACAATTATGTTAAAAATGCAAACTTCTTTCGTCTCCTGAGCACTGCTGGTTCCTCAGCCTTCCTGTTCGCTTACTGTTTTGTTCTGACGTCAAATCACCTGTTGAGTAATCACTTCCGGGTCAAAGTACCACTTAATCGAGTAGTCACTAGACTATTCTGGGTTATGAATAATACTTTTTTGGAACAGACTTAACAAGAAAAAGATGGGCAAAGAAGGAAAAAAGTTTGTCTTAATATACGTTTCGATAAAATAGTTTTGCACAAAACGTTATCGTCAGTAATAAGGTGAAAAATATAACTTTTTCATCCACATTGATATAAGTTCTTTGTGGTCTAATGATCTACCCAAAAGCCTAGATCTTCAAGTTGCAATGTCTGAGTTTGTGCCACATTTTTTTGGAATGTCATTTTATGTGGTTATGTCACAGGGCCCTCAGGCTTAGCTAATTATGTTTACGAAAACAAACAAACAAACAAACAAACAAACAAAATGAATGAATGAATGAACGAACGAACGAAAGAACAAACAAACAATAAACAAATAAACAAACAAATAAATAAATAAATAAATAAATAAATAAATAAATAAATAAATAAATAAATACCGATAAACGTTAACAACATAGTAGTCACAAATCATTTGTTATCAACTACAAGAATTATGTTTTCTATTATATGCGAAATGGTGGGGTATGTACCGTGAATTGTGACCATTTCGCATATAGGAAAACGTACAGTAATTGTTGTGGTTGATAATGATTTGTAATTACTCTCTTGTTGATGCTTGTCAGTATTTGTCAGTACTTATTTATTTATTTATTTATTTATTTATTTATTTATTTATTTATTTATTTATTTATTTATTTATTTATTTGTTTATTTGTTTATTTGTTTGTTTGTTTGTTTGTTTGTTTGTTTGTTTGTTTGTTTGTGTGTGTGTGTGTGTGTGTTTGTTTGTTTGTTTGTTTGTTTGTTTGTTTGTTTGTTTGTTTGTTTGTTTGTTTGTTTGTTTGTTTGTTTGTTTGTTTGTTTGTTTGTTTGTCTGTCTGTTTGTTTGTTTTTTTGTTTTCGAAAACATAACTAACTAAGCCTTAGTGCCCTGTGGCTAAGTTTGTAATATCTGTTCCTTAATTTTACTTACAATGTAAACACCATTGTGAAACCAGTTAAAACCTCAGTCTGTGGTGGCAGTCTCAGATTAAGCTGGTACGTATCATCATATGATTGTTAGAAATTTCACGGAAAAAGGAGGGTGTATTCGTCGGCCATCTAGGTCCGTGGAATCGTAAAAAAGGGTACTTTTTCAGATCACCCTCCGCGAGAATAGGGGTAGGATACCCCTTTTCTACTAAAACAGTGTATGTGCAGTGTATGGATTAGGTGTACTTGTGAAGGTAAAACCTCCCGGATTTCGGAAATATAAAGGGGTATTTTTTGCAGCGATTTTCTCCCAGATTCACTAAAAACAGGAGGTGTTTTTCATTGAAATATTTCGGGGAAAGGCGTACATTTGAAATTTCGCTAAACAAGCATTGGTACCCACCCATCCAGGGACTGCCATCGCCGGGTCTAAAACTGAATGAAGGCTTCAATAAACAGGTCGTCGAAAGCACAGAGGGACACGTATCATTTATTAGATTACTGTTTTCCTAAGGAAAATATCATACGTATATAACCTGCTACTACAAATGTATCAATGTATGCTCTATGCTAGAAGATATTGATCATTCTCAGTTTTGTTGCGCACTCGACTCACTGGCAAAATTTCCAACATATGGAAGGTGGCCATGGACCAGTCATGGAAGAAAAAACAACAACAATATATGTTAAAGTGAATCACTTTAAACATAGACATCTATAGTAGTCGCACTCTTTATCAAAATATTAGTCTAGAGGCTATACGTGGCTTCGAATCTCAAAATGTCTCTTCATCTCGTCTAGCTCTATGAGAAATTATGAACTAAACGTTAACGTTTATCATGCAAAATGTGTAAACGCCCAGAATGATGTAAACAATGTAAAAGTAGCATTTTAAGCTGACAAATGTGATCATATGCAAATGCCCCCAATAAAACACTATGTTTTGGGCAGAATTCTGTGAATGATCTAAGAAAAACATAATGATAAGGACTGCGTCTGTGACTCCATTATAATTTGAAATAATTATCTCAGTACCTCAGACCGCTTATGATTGACTCTAAATTGAAGTAAATATTAAATTATTCATAATTTTGAGACTAGCAACCAATCGCTGCAGATCAAGAGGGTCGCAAATAAGGGTAGCCTATGCAGCTGTATTCAGCAAGCATGCAATGATCCCTGATAGTTCTACATCACCTCGACTCAGACTATTTCACCCGGATATTTCACCTTCAAAATTGTGCCGGGATCTACGTGTGTACCATCGGAGTATGTGGGGCGCCCTCACTGTTAACTTTGGAAACTTGTACCGGCCAACATTGAAAACTTCGGGGTTTAAAAAACTATTAATACCAAAAAATTGTTGTAATATTTTTTTGAATACTTACCTGATCGTAATACAATTACAAAAGAGACGAGATCTGTGCAAACTGTTGCTTTGATAAATCTGAACTTAAATAATATATTACTTTTTTTATAGAAACCCATGGCCAATCGTTATTACTGATGTATCATAATCCATCTATGTACATGTACATATACACACTAATTTAGGATGATTATTTTGCTGTTGTACTACTATATATTGAGAAACTATCAGACATCTTGAGTTTTTCAGCAACGATCGGACCCCCAGAGAACTAACTTTTTTTTGTCTGAACTAGAACACTCTCATCCTTTTTTTATATCCGAGAGCAGAAAAATTCTCTCCACTTGCGAGAGAATCAAACATGAATAGTGTTGTGCTGTTATACGTACGTATGCAGGCTTTTATAAAACAGTACAGTTTTTTACCGTGTTCGCACATTACATGCATATTTACAAAATAAGGGAGCCTTCAGTAATCACAAGGGGGAGGGCCGGGGGAATGGGGGATGGGGGGGGGGTAACATTTTAGAAAATGAAGGTAGAGGCTAGGAGGGTCACGTTTATTTTGACTCATTGTATTATCTAACTTTGCAAAATTATAATTGTAATTTTAACATCCCACCGTTTCCACGAGCTCCACACCCCACTGCTGCGATATCACACCACTGCCATCATTGTACCGTAATCACAAGTATCAGTAAAATCACAGTAAATCAATGTTTGTTGTGGTGATGTGATGAAGAGCTAGAGGAGTAGTGGAGCGGGGATTTTAATTAGACCTAGGTTCCGACAATATACAAAATGTCATAGTCACTGAGCGCAGCAGGGGATGGTCATGTTTCACGAAAGGAATCATTGAGAGAGCCAAGGCAACTTTTTAGCATGAAATCGGGTGAGATCACACTTTACAAACAAGCAAATTTAAGCAAATAAACCAACCAACCAAACAAACATATGCAGAGACAAACAAACAAACAAACAAACAAACAAACAAACAAACAAACCGGTTTGATTGTCCATCAGTTACCCGAACCCGAATACGATTCCGTCACTGAATCCGATTTTGCAGACAACTTCAGCATCGTCATCTTCCGATTTTTGTTGGGTGTTGCTGTTCTTCAAAAATTACTGCCCTCATAGATAGCTATTTATCATTATTTCAATCTGTCAAAATTATAAGATCTTTGCGTATTAATTTATAGAACCAACAATCACACGAATGAATGAATGAATGAATGAATGAATGAATGAATGAATGAATGAATGAACGAATAAATGAATGAATATGAATAATGAATGAATGAATATGAATGAATAAATGAATGAAAGAATGAATGAATGAATAATGAATGAATGAATGAATGATTTAATAGGACAAATCAATGTACAAATTGTATGAAAGAACTACTGACTGAACGAAGAAACGAGCGTGTTTAATACATGAACCGTCCGAACGAACGAACGAATGTGCATATGAATGATCAAACGAATGCTCAGATGGACAAGTCTATATATATGGATGAGATTTCTCCTTGTTTTTATTTGTTAAATTGCTTTAAGTAATGTACGCTATAGAGAGAGAAAGAAAACAGAAACTATTTTATCCAACGAAGTCAAAATTAAAACGCGCTTGCAGATATCATCTTGATCCACAACATCCACATGTGTGCGAATAAATAAAAAAATCTGGAAATGTTATGGAAATGGAAAAAAATCAAAAGATGAGCACTCTAAATACTGCAGTGAGGAACTGAAACTAATCCCGATTACTGTATAACTTTCAGTCGTCATAAACATCAATCATACATTGTAATATCCGTGACACGATACAGATACATTTCATTGCATTTCCATACACGACGACCGAGGATGCCGGGAGACGACGTGTCGATTGATGCGCACGCAGGTTTCCAAGTGGAACATTTAACTGCGCTCTTATTTTCACGAGAGCACAGAGAATGGCTTTTTGATTTCAGTTGCAGTTTGGGTGATAAATAATTTGGAAACATGAAGTCGGCTAAAAATATGATAATTTATAATTATTTTTGTTTTCCTTCCTCTCGGGTTAAGAATGTTATGATTTTCAGCATAATCCTTCCTTCTCTGGTTGACTTCATTTCCAGTAGGTTAGGTAGTCTGTGTGCTTGGAAAATGCAAAATGGCCGACGTTAGTAGGCAGGAAAAGCTGGCAGCCGCCAGAAAAAAGGTATGGTACACCGAAGTGTCTAAATTATTATTGTATACGAAGTTATCAATTAGCAAAGCACATATAAACGGTGTTGGGGAAGTGTTGTTATTGTCAGGTGAGATAAGAATGTGAGAGAAACAGCCATGTGTTAATTTATTGACACGCCTCTGGTGACGTTTATACTTTTAATGTTCCCAAAAGTTACCCCATTTCCAGAACTCGGTGTATCAACACCGTTTCCTGTCTTGACACAGAAACGTGGGTAAAACGGAAGTCAGGAAGATATTCATATGCTGCTTTCCCCATTCTGTCGGTCTTGAAGAAACGCGTCTTGTGGGGTCAATTCAAGAGGGGACAACCTTCATGTTTCTAACGGAAGATAAATTACCGAACTCAGCTGACATATTCTAAAGGCCCACTTGGATTTAATAGTTCTGATATAATTTAAAATTTGGTTTGAAAAACGGTTTTATGATACAGCTCCACTGAGATTAAGATATCACCAATGTGAGAATCTGGGATGGAAACTCCGGTCTTTACGGCACATTTACCTTTGATTTTGTTGAAAAGTATGTTGAAAATGGCACAAGCTTCAAGTTATAAACCTTTTACTTTACTTTTACTTTTTAAACAAAACCACATTCCAGTATACTGTTAATGTTGATGTATGTACGTACATGTTTGTCTTCTATAAAATTGCAATTATCTTCCTCAAGTTCCTGCATTATTAGAACACTTGATTCCAGAGTAGTGAATTCGTGAATATTTTATGATACATATCATAATTACATCATCGGATCATTTATGGGTTATATCTTAATAATAAATAGGTTTGAGTTTAGTCAGTTGTAAGTGATGGTCAGCTGTGCTTCACAAGTTCAGTGAGTACAATATTGCGAGTACCTTTTAAATAAGCAGCAAAAACCAGGCTCAAATATGTATAAACTCAGCTTGTGCCCTTTTAAAAACCTGTGTGTGTGTGTGTGTGGGGGGGGGGGGGGGGGTTGTCATGTAATTTTGCACATATGCATTTCATCAATATCTGTGGACATAAGTTGAAACATCTATAGTAGTCTCCTATTTGTTGCTTGAAATTTGATTCAAGTCTATTTTATTGTTTACATGCTTTATTGAAAATCTAAAATACATATACATGTATACGTGTAGTATTACTATAAATGACATTCCATGAAATAAGTACATAAATGTATACCCTGGCTCCCAAAATACTTTATATAGAAACATGTGTAATGATGAGGGGTACATAGTGACTTAGACACAGTGTATTTCTATTTCAATGACTTAAACCTTAACCATGAAATGATGAATTGTCTGTTAAATCAAAATGAATGTATGGGATTGGACCACATTCAAATTTCTAAACTTGGTTAAATATCGGTACTCATTAGACCCAACAACATAGAATTTAGGGATTTTCATAGAGGAATGCACCCTGTAGGATACAAGCCATTAGCGATCCATTAGCTAGCCTGTCCATACAAAGTGTTTGATCTGTGACTGCGCTATCACTTGTCTACTGTGAGAGTTAACATAGTGACAGTGTCATGGACAGACTAGCTGATAGATTGCTAAGTAATAGCTTTTATTTTGAATTTGCCGATAGACTGTCACTACATAACAAACCAAATTTTTAACAGTTTTATCACTGACTTAAGTGGTCAAGTCCACCCCAGGATAGCTGACAGGCTTATTAAGCTATATGGTTGTCTTTATTTTGATATAGAGAATTCCAATAAATTTCTGAACAGTTACATTTCCTTTGCTTATTGGGTAATATTTTGTTGAGCAGGAAATCAGTTGATAGTTCTCATTTCTAATAGAGCAGTGTGTTTTTGTAGTGCAGTATTTTTTTGTAACAGTGGTAAGTAGGTAAAAAAAATACCTGAATCCTTCACCTATTTCATTGAGTTCATGACCACATGTATGCAGTTGTTAGATATGGAAATAACATGTAAGATTTATCAACATTTTTTCCTCTACTACGTGGGATCACTAACCTTGGTAAAAACATACTGCCTCAATGTGACATTACAGATATTTATGATTCCCTAAACTATTTACATTTAAGTCGTGTATGTCTACATGAAACTTGAATGTACAGTATGGCATGCTGTATGTAGTATGTAACACTTTGGTTATGTAATAAGCATTGTGTGATTTTACAATACATGTCTGAGCATGCAGGTGAAAAAAAATATCCATGTCAAAATAGTTGGTTTTCAGGATAGCTTGACAGTTGCTTTATAATATCCTAGTCTGAGTGTGTTATCAGATAAGCTGTGGCTGTTGGTTTACAAGGATATCAGTTTGACCTGGAAATTTTACTTCGTTATTTGTACCAGCTGTTAGCAAAGTATACTATGCGCAATGGGTGTCGCTTATGTTTTTGTATGTCGCCACTGTTATGTTTTGTGTGCTGTTGTTGTCCACCACCCTCCCTTTCTGTTCAATATATTTCAATGTGTGTGCTGTAATATGTACTAAGAATTGTACAAGATAATGTCATGTTGTCATGTTACAAAACAGATATAATTATGAATGCATTTTTCTTAACTCAGCTAAGGGAGCATATGAATGAATGTCTTATTATTCAGGGGCATTGTTTTTACAAGTAAGGAAAACTTGCATAAATTTCCATAGCGAATATTATAATTTTGGTGGGGTATCCTGATACAATACTGGGGAGCTCAGGTAGATTTTAATTGTTACACCCCTTGGCAAAAATACTGAATTGGTAATTACCACAAGTGATTTTCTCTGTCACAAGAAAATGGTGAAATATCACAAGAAGGGTAATTCTGTAATTTTATGATCACTTCAATACTGTACATGTACATTTGTATCTGTATATATATATATGCATGTGTCAACTGTCATGTGATACAATGATTATTCTGATTGTCATAGCATGGAAGTGTGCGCATGTCAAGGCAATTTGGGTTATCTACAACTTGGTACTAAAAACACCAGTAATGACACTAAACTACATTTTGTAGCATTGCCAGTATAAATGTACAAGTAATGTAAATGGTATGTGTGAAGGGCATTCGCAATAAAACTTAAGAGTACTTGAACTTACTGGTTTGAAATCTACATGTATGCACATGCCAGCTACATGTATGTTTTTGTGAAACTGTTAGAACCATTTTTAACCATACATGTACATGTATGTATGAGTAGAAATTGGTGTAATCACAGACAAGACTTGTCTGTGATGTAATTGATACAGTACATGTGTTGTGATTTGCATACATTCAAACACAGTCTGTGATAGCGGGACCGTGATTCAAACAACATTTTAAAAATACAAATGTACATGTACTAATTTTTTAATGTCAATGCAAATTACCAGTACTACAGATCATTGCTATATTATGAGAGAATGTACAAAAGATATGGAATTGAAAATTGTAAGACTTGAAGTTATCAAAAACATAACATGTATTATAATTGTCTATATATGTACATACATGTATAGTCAAATGTATGTACATGTATCCTAGTATTTTGGGAAACTATCATGGTACGATTTATACAAATTGTTCATTATCTGTATAAAATGTGTGTTTGTGGGCGGATGCATGTGTTTGTTTGTGTGCCTGAACTTGCATATCATGCACATATGGAATTTTTATTTTTATTGTATCTAGCTACAACTTTATTTTAGAATACCAAATTGGGTAATTCGTAAATATCTCACCCAGACCCCCAGCCCTTGTAACTATTCTATAATTATAACAAAACATTTGCATCAGCCAGTAGTTTAAAGAAAGCTTTGCTATTGTGTGAGTGTTCATTTTACAGTTTTCTCATGGTCAGTTTGATCATATGTGTTGTGTACATGTAAATGCATGTACAGTAGAAATAAAATGAATAATAAATGGACAGATTGGGACAACCAGATTGTAATCTGATATATTTAGGTTGGCTAGGTGTTCCATTTGATGTTGTTATCTTTATTTTTACTTGACTTCTCCTTTGTTGAATTATAAGTGGACATTTTCATCGTGATCACTGCAAAATGTTACATTCATGTATAATTCAAAAGATCAAATTAAACAAGACCAAAACATCTAGTGATTTGAATCAGATTGTGGTTGGGACTACTGTAAAGGAATATTGTCTAATTATACCATGCACAAGCCAAGCCAAGATATTATCTTTGAACAGAAAATATGGGCTATATACATTATACCCTGGTTGTTCTACATCATGGCACCCATGTCATCATCACTGATTCTGCGGTGCTCAAAATATGAATAAAAAATGTTGCAAAATAATGCCGTTATTTTCCTGATTTTTCATGAATTATGCTTGAGGAGGTATAATTATGTTATTCTCTAATATTTTTGCTTCATTCAGCCAGAAAATATGGGTGACCTAAGGGTTTGTCACTACTCATCTAGCAACTCGTAGTCACAAGGCCCCTTAGGTCACCCATATTTTCCTTGGCTAAACGAAGGAAAATATTGGGGAATAATATCTAATGATTTTCAAAAACACAACATACGAAAGGACACTAATGCTCCAAGGTGATTGGGATCAAATACTTTGCTATGTAAATCATCTTAAATAAAAAGTAGAAGTCATTGGCACATTATTTTGTAAAGCACACATCAATATTGTCATGTCAGGAGTGCAGGAAAACAAAACTATTAATAGTAATAGTAGTGGTGGTAGTGGCAGTGGCAGTGGTAGTGGTAGTGGTAGTATTAGTAGTAGTGGTAGTGGTAGTAATGGTGGTAGTGGTAGTGGTAGTGGTAGTGGTAGTAGTAGTAATAGTATTGGTAGCCCTTGTTGTCATCATCGTCGCGGCCAAAGATTTGTCGTAGTGATGGTTCCATATTGCTTTTGCTTACAGCGAGACCAATAGCAAAATGGAGTACCCACAATGATATTTCTTTCTGTCTTAGTATAGTACATAGTAACCTTTTACCAAAAACAAATGTAATGGAAAGATGACAATAATCTAAAGTAAACTTGTTAACTATGTTAAAAAATATGAAGGGAAAAAAAACGCTGTGGCGCTTGATGCTGGTTGGCTTCCCAGCTGTGCATAAAAAGCTAAAACACTTGAGAATGCACAGCAGAGCAGAGTTTCTCCAACTTGTTCAATGCTAAATGTGTGTGTTTCCTATCCACTTCATCAGCTAAAACAGTTCCAACAACAGAAGACGACAGGAAAAACACCTTCCAATTCTCCAGCACCGTCCAAATCCAGGAATAGTACACCAGCCAATAAGCCTAAGAAGAACAAATCAAGTAGCTCAAAGAAAGAGAAAGCAAGCACAGAAAATACTAGCGTTTCACAACAACCAACTGAACCAAGAACCAATTCTACTACTACTAATACAACTGAATCTATAGAAATACCTGTAAGATCATTAAGTCATTATTTATGTTTATTTGTTTGACTGTTTGTTTATTTGTTTGTCTCACTACCCTGCGTCATTGTGTAGTTTTTTTGATGTTGCACTGTTGTAAGCATGGCTTTTGCGTAAAAACACTGCATTGCACTGTATGATGAGTTGCATAGGGTGTTGTAAGTGTTAACTGAAGTTTTCATTTTGTAAATGCATTTATACATTGCTTGGTCTGTGAAATTGTTGATTTTGTAGAAGTCTGTATGTACATTTGAGAAGAAAAACAGGGAACTGACAAGCCTGCCATTTTGAATAGTGCATCTTGGGAATGTGTCATTCCACTGAATGAATGCATCATGTATGGTTATAAAACAATCAGCAGAGCAGGGCACAGGCATGCCTGCCATCTTAAATGGAGCATCATATATCGTTTTATTGATAAAAATAAATTCATCACCGTTGTAAACAATTTGTTGTATTAGTTATACCAACAAAATTTGAACAAATAGTCTAGTCTTAGTTACCCAGACCCTGGAGGATTCTACTTCTGATCACACCAGATAGGCATTATAGGAACTACAAAAATCCCACAGTCCTTGCATCTGAGCATGCTCAGTTTTGATTGTAGGTGGCTATTGCTCATCAGATTGCATACATACATGCATGCATATTCTAAGGTATTGTACAAAACACCATGCACAGTTCTGTTTAGTATTTGTTTTCATTTCATACAAAAACCTTTTTTCGACATTGGATCTGAATAAATTGTCTAAATTTGACATATTATATTTACTTTAACCGCCACTACATTACCCACATAAACAGTAGAACTGACACTCAGTGAAGATACCTGTCAACATTTTTTAATTAATTCAAGAACAGCTTAAGCAAGTTACATATAGCCAAGATTTTGAATTGTACAATATTTGGAACTGCATAAGTATATAGATCAGAGAGTAGAGTATTATCTAAAGATGATAACTTTTGATGGATCGATTAGTGGGTAGATGGATGGGTGGGTGGGTGGATGGATGGATGGATGGATGGATGGATGCCTGTGTGTACATTGTATGTGCGAGTGTGTGTGTACACACATGTGTACATATTTTCTATATTATGGAGAATATAAGAATATTTATTATTTAAAATGGAAAATTTAGAAAAAAAGGTAACATCATTGGACTTTTCACTTTGTAAAATGCACTCCCAAAAGCACGTGTAACGTTAACTCTCTGTGTTGTACACTATACATCCCTTTGGCAAGTTGGTTCCCATGGAAAACACTTGTGTAGGGAAAGCTCTCAGTACCCTTCAATTATGCTGGAATAGTTGGGTGGCAGTCAAGCAAATATGATATACCTGAGCTTTTTCACCACAGCCAGTCGATAAATTGTGTTAGGGACATGACTACAAAAAAGAACAAGCTAGGAGTGAAAGACACCTTCTCTTGAGCCGTTAGAGGTTTACAATGAAATTCACATGAACATTGTGAAAGGACAGACAAAACTGTGATTTTTAAGATAAACTCAATTGATAGCACCCCTGTATATAAACAGTTACACTCTTCGGAAAGTTCAGTTCAAACCGAGTGTAGTATCTGATAACAGGAGGTTGTAAAATACAATGATGTCTTGTGTTCAATCTCAGTCTAAGGTTCAATCCATTGTATTGCAACATTGTCTATAAAAAATAGTGTGCTTAGTAACAGTCAGTCTAGATATTAATGGCTTGTATTTTAGGACCTCTTGTTATCAAATAGACACACTTGGTGAATTGAACTTTCCAAAGAGTGTAATTGTTTATATACAGGGGTCTTATCAATTGAGTTTATCTTGAAAATTACAGTTGTGTCTATTCCTTTCATGCTGGTCATGTGAATTTCATTGTAATTTCTGTGTATATTTAAAAGACTAGTTGTGTAATCTGTCAACATTTAACTTCCAAATATCTTACTTGGTTAATTTATATCTTGCAGAATACTTCAAATAACGATACTGTGTCTGACAACAGTTCAACAACATCATCAAACACGGCCTCAGAAAGGCAAGTATTAATACATCTTTTGAAAGGATATGTAGAAAGAAACCTTTGAAGAAATGGTTTTGATTCTTGGAACCATACACAATGCACTTTCCAGAATCAAATGTATTTGTTTGCTTCACTTGTATTGTCCATAAACACTATTCATGTGTATATGTATATGTACATGTTAAAGTTGTCCAAAGAATTGTAAAGGCCAAGATGTAGCTAATTTTCAAGGCATGGAGGTAATATCAAATATATCAACACAATTATACCATGCACAAGCCAAATTGAATAAAAAAATATGAAATTTATACCCTGGTTGTTCTATGTCTCAACAACCAGTGTCTGTGTAACTGCTTCTGCAGTGCTTGCATTTGCATGTATGCCTCAAAATGTTCCCATTATTTTTTGAACTTTGTCATAAATTTTGCTTGAAGAGCTATACAAGTATAGTGGAAATATATTGAAAGTAGTCTTAAAATGTAGATATACAATGTACAAAGAAAGTGGTTGATTGTTTTTGCCAACTATTGGGTCTCCTGTCTTTTATCAGTTCAAAAGTTATACTAGTACATGTATACGTGTATCTTGTAAACTACATGTCTATGTCTTCCATTAGTTATGATCAGCTAACAGATAATGATGGACACTAACATATGTATATCTTGTACATTACAGGCCTATGTCTTCCAGTGAAAGTCTTCGCCAAATGTCAAGGCAAATTAACGGACTAGTGTCAGAGGTATGTGCCTTGTCAGATTTGACTTCTCTTATTTGCATGATGAATAAGGAAAATGCATGTTTTAAAACACATATTTGCCTGTTGAATGCTCAGCTAGTATGTTATATTTGGTGTGTCATTATTTACATGTAACATAGTAGTCTAGTTCCTATACAGTAACGCTACATGATTTATACCTTCACTCACTGTGGTTAGACCACAGTTGGCATCCAGACTATTAGCATAGGGAATATTTATTTATAAGTAACTTAGCAGTCACTGTGACAAACTGTTCTATGGTAGAGCCATATAACAAAAGAATGATGTTCAGTAATGCTCATGGCTCCACTGAAAAGATAGTTCTTATCCAAGTCCATGGAATTCAAGCATTGGGGTATTGCATGTTGTATATCATGTATTGTACATATACACAAATTTAAAACAAATTTTTATCTTATTTTTGTATGTAATGCATATTCTGTGTTATGTGCAGAACTTTAGTATCATCGTTTTTTGAAGTCAATTTTAATTCCCTAACCCTGAATTCATACCTTAATCTTCTTTCTACTGGGTGTGAGGGTGGGGGGGGAGCATTTTGGGGAGAGGGATTGATTACAAGTTGGGAAAACAGGATTAAGTGTCTTTGCTAGCCACAGTACTATGAATCACCTTGTGTGCATTGTTTGAGTTGTTGACAAATTTACATATATGCAAACAACTTTTGAGTATGCAATACTAAAATTTCCCATCGATACTGCAAACACTTCACATGAGGCTTTTAACCGCAGGAAAAACTTTATTTACAACTGAGAGGTCTGTGTCTATTTATTTATGTATTTAATTTGATATTCTTTGTGTCCTATAAGCAGAGGACTGGATGTGACTGCATAATTTCATTTGTTAAGTTCACATAGGAAACCGTAATGAACAATAACATAACATAACATAACATAACATAATATAACCAAACATAACACTCAGGAATTTAGTTCATCGGTAGTGATAATCTAACATTTCAATTAATACTGTGTACCAGTTTCTGTGGGAGTAATTGGCTTAACGTCTGTGACATTTGAAAAGATAATACATAGATCACACCATATGTTACCAAGGTACAAAGGAATATATATCAATTTTGATTGCGTCATCTGATATTGTGTTAACATGGAAGTGGGCCAGATCACATGTTGATAATCAAATATGT
The DNA here is from genome assembly GCF_964340395.1 of Glandiceps talaboti. Classification (NCBI taxonomy): domain Eukaryota; kingdom Metazoa; phylum Hemichordata; class Enteropneusta; family Spengelidae; genus Glandiceps; species Glandiceps talaboti. The sequence continues at coordinate 12,410,734 of NC_135558.1, read as the reverse complement.
CATGGTACACCTTTGACGAAATCAATTTGTGCACATGAATTGTCTAGCATGGTAATCACTTGAATTTTAAGGTCTGTTTGAAAGCCCAAATTTGGCTTTTAAACATGTGAATTTTATGTTCGGATATGACAACAAAAGTGCTTATATGTACAAGGTGGGGGAGGGGGGGGGGATCTTACAGTGGGCTCAGTAATTTACAAGAAGCAAGTTAGTTATGTGAGATGTAAAATAATTGATTAATTACTTGTCATGTTATTGACTAATTTGACAAATTAACCAACTCTGTGAATAGGCCTTTCCAAAATTTGCCATGGTGGCGCTCTGCTTCCAGCCTGTGTGTACATTGGGGTATACATGGTATAGGTTGCTCAGTTAATCATGGAGCACTGCTGCTTTCCTCGATGACTGAACAATATAAAAAAGCAGCCCCGATTTACACTTCTACAGAATACCAAGGGACAAAACAGTACAATGAGGTGATGATAAGCCCAATTTGAGGGAGGGCGCTGTATTCTCAATTTCCTGTTTGCAGTCTGGAATGGCCTATTAAGATTTTACAAATATGTCAAATTTAGTGTGTATTCTGTGTATAGATCTTGAAACTGATATCTGAACCTTACTTTATCACAGGAAAAGGTCAAAGGTCAGAAACATTTCAATGCAATTTGTTATCTAAAACATGTTTGGTAGACATACAGGAAGCTGAAAACATACTAGCTGATTTGTAATATAGCCATTTGGCATTAGAATTTTATACACAGTGCTTCATCACTTTCTTGTAATTAGTTCGCTGATTTGGCCACTTTATCAACTCATTTAATGAATTACCCAATAGATAATGTGTAAAATACAGTACATGTATGTTGAAGTATTAAAACCGAAGCTAACATAAAATTTGTGAAAATATTGAAGCTACATGAAATAAAACACAAAATAGTACTTATGGGACTACCAGTTTCTAGACCACTGTCCATCCTAATGAAAGGTTCAGTATCGTGGTACAGCTACATGTTATGAAATGTTGAACAGTGTTCCTGTAAATTTATTCTATTCCAGTATAAGATGAACATATTTAGATGTTATTCCTAATATTCTGCTAAGGAAATTACAAGTGACCTAAGGGGCCTTTGTCATTAGGAGTTGCTAGATGAGTATGAGTAGTGACAACCCTTAGGTCACAAGTATTTTCCTGCTTAAATGAAGAAAAATATTGGAGAAAAACATAATTATACCAGCGCCAGTAATAAAAAAGAAAAATTAGGGAAAGTAATGGCAATTTTGAACGTTTTGACTCATATTTGGAACACAGCAGAACCAGTGACATGGACACACGTTGTCATGACATAGACACATGTGTCATGACGTAAAACAACCAGAGTATATATTCCGTATTGTTTGTTCAAATTGCCTCGTGCATGGTATCAAAAACATTATCCCATCTTATTCAAATTTTGACTGTAACTGAATGTTTGGAAAGACATTGCTTGGGCCAAATAGTATGTGTTGTTCCAATAATAAAACTAGCTAACACTTTTTTTCACATAACATCTATAAGTGCATATCAACATCAGTGTGGCCTTGTATCCAATTTGGCGAAAGAAAAATCGTTTTGACCAACCACAAAGATTAACTCTGGGAATTAGCTGTAGGGAGGGTGAAATTATTGGAACAACACGTATACATGTATACATTGTGTATTTGCATGATTTGCAAGTGGTAGTAAGGTTTACCTCAGTCCTTGGTGTTTCCTTCCTTCCCAACATAGGCATCATTTTTGAATAGCACAGGGGAACAAGTAACAGAGGAGGATTCTGGGATCAGGGAGCTTGAGGTATGTGGTAAAAGTGTGTAAGAAGCAAACAGGTTGTGTAGTTTGGGGAGGAGGGGGGAAGGGCACTCGATGATTTGGTAGGGATATGTGATGCTAAATCCCAGACCCCATTTTGTGACAATTTCAGAAAAAAATATACCCCCAATTTGGACCAATTTGTCATTCTGTAAGACATCATTGCATTATGGGATGGCTTTTGACCAAGGCTAGATGACCCCCATTTTAGACCAACCTCCTCAAATCTATACCCCAATTTAGAAAAACACTTGAAAATGCATACTCCTAAGTGATACATGTATTGTCATTTCTATCGAGTGCCCCCCCCCCCCCCCCCCCATCTTTACTTTTATTGAATATTGTTAGGCATTTTGAGGGTTTCATTTCATTTATGCTAAGACCATCAACGAGTTACTGTAGAGCCAAACTGAATTTTTCTTATTGTATGGATAATTGTTAAAGAAGTCCTGTGTATTGATTTACCCAGTTGTATAAATGGGTACCTGGTAGGATATGACAGAGTAGATGTACTTTCCCAGTGCAACAATGAATGTATCGGTATGTTCCCCAAAGTAGTTTAGAGAAAGTCCATTAAGTCCATGCAAGGGTAATTAATGTATAATATTGAGAGCATGTTGTGGAAAACACTTCTTATAATTTTAATAGTACAGGTATTTGTAAAGGGCAAACAGTTTTGAATATATTCTTGAGACGATTTTGTATTAAGACTAGTGGTATAATGAATGGATTGAGGGGAGTGGGGTCCCTATGTTAAAATAATACTTACAAATCACACCTGCTATCTCAGTGGGTGAATTCACAATATCTATTTGTATGGCTTGTTTATTTCAGTCTCGTAATCGTGAACTAGCATCAGAGTTAGAACACAATATGCAATCCAACCAACAACTTACGTTACAGCAAGACGAATTGGTAAGTGATTTTGTTTTAATATATGTTCATATGCATGTTGCATGTCGGTAATATACATGTTTCTCTTTCTGTGGTAATAGTAACAAAACTGACTTCTGAAACAGTAAGGCAAAGGAGGAAAGAGAAGATAGTTGTTCTACTTTCGAAGCTATGAACATGGAAAATGATACGACAGAACCCTGTGACATGAGTGCAAGTGTGGTGTACTCGGGGTATTTGCACAAATGTTTGTGGTGTTCTCTGCGGCAGTGCTTTCACGAGCGTAGTGAGAGAAGTTGTAGCAGAAGATGGCACAAGCACCGTTGCAAATACCAAAGTACGTACACTGGCATTCACTTGGCATGGGGTTCTGTTATTATTACATATGTTTACCTCAGTAAGCTAAAATCTATAAAAATCATTGTGTGATCACACAATTTCATGTGTAAAGAAAAGTTGAGCATTCATTTGCATATCATTTGCATACAAGTGTGTAGTAACATTTTCAGTATTACATGGCAGTGCAAATACCACTAGTATGTGGGTACATCAGTGCAAGTAATCTCTGGTACATATGTAATAATGTGATTTTCATACCATAGAGCTTTCTTCAAATATGGAAAATTATATGTTTTTTTATTTTGATCACAGTAGTTTGGTGAATACAAAATATTGCCTCTGGTGTCAACACCTATGTAAATGCATATTAATCTATGAAATTCTGTGAAATCATACATTTGGAATATTAGCTGTTTATGGTCAAAATTATTTTGCGTCCTGCTTTCCCATTACATGCATCTATCTGTTTATGTTTGTGTTTTGTCAGCATTCCCAATTTGCTTTATCATGTTAAGTTATAGTAGCTCCAAGTTTGTACTGTGCAAAGAGTCTAAAACAATCTTTTTGCGCTGTTCCATTCATTGCTACAGAAAAGCCAGTACAGAAAATTACAAGAACAATTAGAAAAGGTAAAAAAAATGATTTGTTTAGTTTTCACATCTCAAGTATGTAGATAATTTCATCAGTTCACCCCTAAAGTCTCTCTGTTTTAGTATAATCTCATTAATGTTATCAATTCAGGAGCATTTCATTATGAAATTTAACGGGGGAACAGGTGTAATTATTTCACTTGAGGACATCCTTTGATTTTCCTGGCTTCGTCATATAACATGTAAAGTTCAAGTTCTCTCTGCTTTGTTCAATTTTAACACGTCTGCTGTTTATTGCCTGCATTTCTCAGTTCTGTTTATTTCTTGTTCTAATATCTGACATCACTTTTGTTGTTGCATCTTGTTGTGTTTCGTTTCTTGTATGCGCTGTTGTGCCTTGCCTTGCCTTGCCATGCCATGTGCTCTTCTTTTTAATCATAGCATTTATTGTTATGCGTGAGAAATTTGGTAGCTAATGTTTGTCATCTTTACAAACTGCAGAATGATGTAGCTTCTAATTATTGTTAATATCTGGGTATAGCTTTGTTAATCTATATGTAGTAAATGTAATTAGAGGTCTTATGGTAGCATTCCAAGAGTAACTCAATTAAGAATTGCATGAGCTTTTAGAGGCATGTAGCCTCCTTTAGATGTGTGAATGAAGTGAAAGTTAAACTCACTCCCATTTCACTTCATTCACTGACATTTCCAGAAGGAGGCTGTATGTACCTGAAAACTTGTGCTATTATCAACACAGTTACTACCAAACTAGAGAGACTATAGCATTTCAGTTATGCTACACAATGTTGTATACATGATCTCACACACAACATTTTTTGTTACGAATTACATGAATAAAATACTGACACTGGTAGCATGCACACACATGGAATGTTACATTTTATCTCACTCTGAACACAAATGAACAGTTTTTCTGTTTGAATCTTCTGTGTTTCATCCGACAGGGATGGTTTTTGTCTGTTGATAGTGAGATAAATAGTATCATTTAATATGTTTGCATGTTATCAATGTCAGTATTTTGTAATTTCTAACAAAAAAAACTTTTTGTTTGATGTTTAAGAAACATGCTGCCTAATTGAAACTCTATAGTCACTCTGTTGTGGTTGTAATCTCAGAGTGTTCCCAGAATAACTCTATTTAGTATAAAGTGATTGTTATCCATTCATTACATCACAAACTTCCTGTCAATCTTAATGCTAACAGAGTACACATGTGAATGCTTTGATATTGATGTCTATTTTGACCAATTTATGATCAAAGTTAGACATTACGGTATTGTCAAAGTCATAAAAATTCATTCTGGCTGTCGACAACTCCATGTTCTCACCATAATAGGAGCATATATTTCATTTGTTATTTCTGAGAGCCTTCTAATAAAATGACAGCAAACTTTCAAACCATTCTAAGTAGTCAAACTTTATGGAAAACAGTCACCAAAGTTTGTAAATAGTTTATAAATATGAAAAGCTATGCCTACATGAGGGTCTATTAACTCCTCTATATGTCTCCTTCAACTAGAGACTGCAAAAGTGAATATCATGTGATGAAGTAAACCTTGGTAAACCACTGTCACTGTTAATTTTAAACCCATAGGTACCATCTATAAAGTATAAGTCTCTACAAGGTCTCATATACGTCTCTTTGCTGCAAGTTATAATGCCTGTGCATGGTATCATTACAGAATATGGCTGTTTTTGAAGAAGCTTGCCCAAGCTATTAAATGAACTATCAAAATCAGTGAGCCTGATCACAAGGTTTCATGTTGAGATAGACATCATAAACATAACACACACACATCACTTACACAGTGTCAACTCTTTATTTAGTTAATGATATAAACAGTAATAACATGCACACTACTACAATTACAATAGACACGAGATATAATTTCTTAAAGTTCAAACAAAATCCATGGTCAGCAGCCAACTGAACTGTTTCTTTCATGCAGTTACTGTTTATATCATTAACTAAATAAAGAGTCCACACTGTGTATGTGATGTTGGTGTGTTATATCTTTCTAGTGTCTATCTCAACATAAAACCTTGTGATAAGGCTCACTGATCTTGATAGTTTGTTTAACAGTTTGGGCAAGCTTCTCTGAAAAGAACTGTAATTCTAACTTTAAGCAAGCTGTGAATAGAAATTTAAACTCTCAAGCCTACATGCAGCTGTGTGTTGTAATAGAATATATCTTTGTGTAACATACGTATAACCAAGGCTTTTTGCTAGCTTTGCTAGTAGTTGTTCAGTTTTGTTGGATCAAATCATGTTAACAACATATTCATTTGGGATTCATTATTCTCAAAACTTTTATATATTACATGTATAACATTATTTACATTGCACAGCAAAACGTTTTCTCAGTTCCCACACTTAAAACTCCTATATTGAAATTCTGACATAGATATATCAATGAAATTATATATTGATACTGAATATACAGAATTAGTGTGTGTTCATGTCCAAGTGCCAATTTTCAAGACATCGATAAAAGAATGTCCCAACTCTTGTCTTCATTCATAAAGTTCATAGATTAAATTTAGTATCACATGATTCATATAATGTCAACAATATTTAAAATTTGTTTGGGACGATTGGACAATGTCATACAAGCTCAACAGCGAACTTCGTTTGTTTGGGTCGGGGGGGGGGGGGGTGTCTGGCATCGATGTGATCGCTGAACTTCATTTTTGCACTTTTAGCTGAGATGTTGATAAGGTGAAATTTACTTGTAATGTGAGATACAGTGCTGGGTTTACGATAGTATTTTGATGTGTTTACCATCATCTCAGTAAACAGGTTCATAATGTTGGAACTTCATGTTTACTTCATATTACCATTATATTTTTTACATTGCATCGATCATAGTGGTGTGACCACTAAAATTTTGATCAGGTTTACATCATATATAGACGTGCCATGTCGCACTTGTGAATGTTCATTTAGGGTGAGGGGGTAGCGGGTTTTGTCCTAAATGAACGATGTTCATTCATTGAGCTTGTCGGACATTATGCGATTGTCCCTTATATTGCTGTTTTTAAAGTTGAAATACTTGATTACACATCATGGACCTATTGTTCAAGTTTTAGACATGTATAGAACTTGTTACTTAAATTTTGCAAAATTCTAAGTTTTATAAATCTCTTATAATTTTAATAATCACTTCAATATGATGGAAATAATGTCAGAAATCGAATGACATTCATAAAAAAATTTTTAGGGAAAAAAATGAATTTTCAATTTCGGAGATATATTTGTCAGGGTAGGGGTTAAATGTATGTTTTGTTTATTCGATTGTGTACCAGGTATTATGGTCACATGATGTAGACGTGTCTGTTACAGGAATGAGTGGAGTATGATTTGTGTGTTTTATATTTGTTTGCAGTCTATGCATTATGTGGACATGTGACTGTTAATTTCAGGAGAGAGTGGCATGACTGTTTGATTTGTGGATTTGGATATTTAATTGTGTATTAGATGGATACACCATGTGGACATTGTTTGTTATTACTTCCAGGAGAGAATGGATCACCAGGGCACAATGATGAAGGAGATGGGGTCTTTGAGAGAACAGTTACAAGTACATATCCAGACCATTGGAATTCTAGTCTCAGAAAAGTCAGAACTACAGACCTCCCTTAACCAAAGTCAAATGGCCTACAAACAAAAATTAGGTAAGTATCTCTGTTTTGCTTGTGTCAACAACGTTAAAGACAGAAAACAGTTTGAATATGCAATAAAACTTTCAAAATATTTCAAAATAAAGCAATGAAGCACAGGTTAGGGATAGACCACCCAATGAATGAATGAATGGATACTGTCCAGTCTAATAATGTAAGAGATTGGGATTGTGTACAATGTGACAGAATGGTAAGGTGTATTTCCCATAATGCAACATTCAAGATGGTAGAGTTGCAATTTCCATATTTACAATTGCCTTGTAAAAATTGAAAAATATTAAAAATACGATATTAATATACACATGTATCAAATTTCATCATAACATAAACAAACAATATTTTAATGTTTTTGCTGATATGTTGAATATATAAAGAACAAACTGTGAAAATATGGAGTCAATATCTTTATTTATAACAAAGTTATGACATTATAACTAAGTAAAGAATGGGGATGAAAAATAGCCTATTCAACAAGCTTAAAATATAAACTCTTTTAGTACATGTTAAAGTGTTGAAAAAAGTTAATTTGTTCTAATAAAGAGTACTACTGATACTGCAAACATCATTCGTAAATCAGCAAATGTATATTTTTAAAATGTCCCGTGTTTATGATACTTTTCTGATGATAGATGAAGTTGATAATCTAAGCAGTCGACTTCAAGCATCACGACACAGAGTAGCAGAACTAGAAAGAGACTTTGCATCAGTTAATAATACCAGTCACCAGTATGAAAAGGTGAGAAACAATTTTTGGTCATCATCAAAACATTGCCAAGAAATGATTACCAAAGGTAAACCTGGAGGTAATGGACATGACTTGATTGACATTTCGACATCAAATAGTTGGCTGATATCAGTTTTCACCACTCCTAGATCAGTCACAGAAGTCATAGCTTATTTCACATTTGTTGAGTGAAAATAATCAAGGAGTCAATGCAGAAGTCTTTTTCTGATAAACGAACAGGTGCTACAGGTACATGCTGATGCATATAGACCTGCAGTGACACCCATGCACATGTATAGAAAGTTTGGTGTGAAAAAAAAGGTTTTTTTTAAAGATAGACACAAACTAGAAGTTTTGTTGGGACATGATGATCTAAGCTGTTGAAGGTTGATTTAATTGTGTGAGTTGGGTGGCATTTCTGATGACGTCAGTGACCTTGCAGTGTACACTTTTGTGCATTTCCAGTGTTTACACCATGTATCATATCTCTGCACAGCAATGGAACCGTTATCACCAACCTGTGTAATCTACCACATCGAACAACAATACTTTTGTTTGTGTCTATCATAGTAAGCTGAAAGGTTAGTCTCTACTGTCACATAATGAATGCAAATATCTCAATTTTCCTTTCAGGCCAACAAAGAACTTGACAAATCCATGGATCAAGTAAAAATTGATCTTTATAATTTTAGGTGAGTGTACAGTACTAGTTATGTCATTATATTCCACATTGTCATGTAATAATTAGACTTGTAGAAATTATTGTGGTCCTGAGTTCTGACTTACACCACCTTTTTTGGTACATACACATTTAAGTGACCTTGACCTTCAAGGTCAAAGGTTAAATCAACATGCCATTTGACAGGTATTTTGTCTGTCTGTCTGTCTGTCTGTCTGTCTGTCTGTCTGTGTCTGCATGCCTGTGTGTGCCTGTCTGTCTGTCTGTCTCTGTTTGTCTGTCTGTCTGTCTGTCTATCTGTCTGTCTGTCTCTGTTTGTCTGTCTGTCTGAGTCTGTCTGTCTGTCTGTCTCTGTTTGTTTGTCTGTCTGTCTGTCTGTCTGTCTGTCTGTCTGTCTGTCTGTCTGTCTGTCTGTCATATATCTCTATAAAGTGTTGATGGACTTAACTGATTTTGCCAGACTTGACTTTTAAGTGGTGCTTTTCCTTGGTTGACGAGCCATTACAAGGTTGCCACTGATTGGAAAATATACACAACTATACTGCTTTATTGTAATCATTAACAACAGAGAACAGATTGACTTCTGAATATCTGTAACCTCAAAATTCTGTTTTCTTTTGTAGGAAAAGTAACGATGATCTAACACAACAGAATTCTGAACTTTCCAGCCAACTGCATGCCAAGGTAGGCCTATCTTAAAGTACATCAAACAAATATTACGCTAGTTATATGTGTATGCATCAAATATAGTTTCCCTATTAAAGTTTAATTAATTTATGCTTGTTTTGCTATAATATGCCATACATGTCCCAGTTACTGAAGGTCTGCCCACTTCACATGTACAGATTGCAAGAGGGTACCTCAGATTTGGTGAAATGAGGGTTAACATTTTGTTGAAGCTGCTTATGATATGGCAATGCACAAAGCTGTGCACAGATAGTGTGTAAAATAACTGTATATTCTTAAAAGAGCATTACAGTAGTGGTTAGGCATGTTCTGATTACTGGTAGTCACTAATTAAACAGAACAGAGAGCATTACAGGGTTAACTTAGGAACTTCATTTCTGTTGTCTTTATGCTACAATAGTCACTATTCTGGCCTTCACATTCATCCTCATAAGGGATTGTGAACAGCACTCCTAGTGGCCAAACCATGAAATGTTTCATCCTTCTGATAACTAGAATATGGCATAATACTAGTATTATATCCACTGTTACATTGAAAATCTGTGTCTGTAGTAATTTCATAACACTGACATGCTGTTACAGATGAATTAAAAAAATATATGAGTTTGTAAAAGTAGGGATAATAACATATCTACAGATGTTATTGTAACATGATATTTCAGATTTATATCTTTTGTTTGTAGATCATAACCTACAAACATTAAAAAGAGAATTTCAAAGACAAAAAATGAATGACTATTTTTCTTTTGTTTGTAGATCTCAGAGGTCCATTCTTTAGAACATAACTTACAAACATTACAAGAGAAAGTAAATATGTCCGAGTTAATGATACAACAACTTTCTAGTTGTTGTTCATAATCTAGAAACATTACATGAGAATTTCATTAAAAAAAATGAACGACTATTTTTCTTTTGTTTGTAGATCTCAGAGGTCCATTCTTTAGAACACAACTTACAAACATTACAAGAGAAAGTAAATATGTCCGAGTTAATGATACAACAACTTTCAAGTAGTGGTACTGACAGTCAGCAAACCTTACAACAACTACAGGATGACAAGTCAACACTAGAACAAAAAGTACAACAGGTAGGAAATTAGGAAACCAGAAAATGGTGATATCTCATTTTGTCAAAGGTTCTCCATTTCCGGTTGTACCCATTCAAAGGTTCCCCATTTCCACTTGTACCCATCCCAAGGTTTCGTATTTTGATGTTAAGATCTTCAGAAATTGAGTACATAACATTACATATTTAATAAAATTCATTCTGGTGGGTGGGTGGGTTGGTTGTTTGGTTGGTTGGTTTGAAAATAATGGTAAAAGTATGTCTGTTCTCTGTTGTTAAGTTTTGTTTAGAAATTTTTGTATCAGTCTGTATTGTTTGGGTCAGAGGTGGTTGCCATAGTAATTACCTTGGGGTTCCTAATATACCCATATAAAAACCCCATTACGATCCGTAATAATCTAATAATAATAAGCAAATACGTAACTTTGTTTTGTATATTTTATTTAGACATTTTCATATTCTTTGGGTCCGAGGTGGTTGCCATGGTAATCTATATTGTTACCTTGGGCTAAATAGTGCACCCATATGAAATCCCAATCTTGACCAGGATAAAGCTATAATAACCTTCTCTCTTTTGTTTTGTTTCCCTTTCTTTTCCTTCCACTAACCTGCATGTCGTCTTTAAAAATAATGGTTCCCCATCCTCTGCTTGCATGTCAATAATTCTCCTGCCTGTACCACTTCGCCCTATCTCCTCTATTTCTCTTTCCGTCTCGCCTTTATTCAGTATCAACAATCCTTCCAACAGCTATCATCTGAGAGAGAACAGCTGATTTCACAATACCAACAAGATACTAGTCATTTACAACAACAAATTCAGCAGTTGGCAACACAGGTAAGTTAGCTGTACACACGCACTGTGTGTGTGTGTGTGTGTGTGTGTGTGTGTGTGTGTGTGTGTGTGTGTGTGTGTGTGTGTGTGTGTGTGTGTGTGTGTGTGTGTGTGTGTGCGCACATGCGTGCATGTGTGTGTGTGAGGGAAGAGAGACAGACAGACAGTGAGACAGACAGACAGTGAGACAGACAGACAGACAGACAGACAGACAGGCAGATAGACTATGAAAGTGGTGACTTGTTATGTTATTGTGAAAATGAAGACAATTTCATGTTCATTAAACTATTATTTCCTTGGGACAAGTTAAAAAGCACAGATCAAAAAAGAAGAAAAAATATTGTAATACCAAAAATGACAGTAATAAACCTGTTCATTTTGTATTATCCAACTTGAGCAAAATAAATGGTATACGTTGTACAGTTTTATATGATTCTGTACAGTTGAACAATTATTGATGACAGGCATAAAATAGAGTCATCCTAGGTTATCATAAAAGATGGCCAGCTGTTACACACACAGTATACATACACACACATAAGAACGTCGTGTTATGGCATTAATAATCTGTTTGTTGATCTAATGTATTCCAGGTGAAATCACTTATAGAGGAAAGAGATCACCTCCTGAAACAACAAAATAGATTACAAAACAGACTAACTGAAGTGGAGCAGGCCATAGGTAAGATACTATTAACAAACAAGAATTGAACAGTTCACCAAGGTTTACTATGCACTCACAGAATTAAAACCAAGTCACCTAAAATAGTGTTGTTTTGCTTTATTAAAGCTTAGTGATACATAGTCAGTCAAAACAAAAATGTAACATTTTATTGCCTGACTTGATACATATTAAAATCAAATAAACATTGCTACATTTCAGAACATAGTTTGACAAATATTAGCATGTTCTGTGTGGGAGCTACTATCTTGACAGGTTGTCCACCCCAATAGTGACTATATTTATTTGTCAGGAAGCAAACACTCAAGTCATTGTAACTTTTATTTCTACACAGCTGTAGAGACTGAGAAGGCTATAGCTGCACAGCAAGAGGAGATGGCAAGAAGACTTGAAGAGAAGGAAAGTGAAAAGGAACAGATATTACAGCAATACAGATCACAGGTACATGACTGTACTTCTATTGTCAAAGTGGCAACTCAGATACGATTATTTTGGGGTCACGTGTGATAAATATTTGACTGGTAGACTTTCCAAGTGAGACCAGAAAAAAAAGAGAAAAGAATTGTTTCTGGTCAGGACATTTGTCTAAAGTGAACTTTGTGAATTAAATTTTTTTTTTTTATAATATATCATATCTCTGATGGTCTTGGAATTGTAGCGTCTGATATTGATAGCCTCACTGATCTCTTTTGGGAAAATTATGTGGGAATGTATCAACAATGGAGAGAGAGTCCCAGTCGATGTTATGATTGTAGCTATGGGAGTGTTCATTTAAAGGCGATGCTACAATTTTTGTCTCAATTTTGATGATTTCCAGACAAATGACAATGCCCAGCTGGTTAGATTGTACCAAGAGAAGGAAGAGAAAGTTGAGGAATTGGAAGGCATTCTAAGTAGAATGAAAGAAGAATCTGTTGACAAAACACAATTATTAGATACCATGCAGAGTGATAAAGCTACTATTAGCAGAGCATTATCTCAAAATAAAGAACTAAAAGCACAACTAGCTGAACTTCAAAATGGTTTCGTTAAAATGGTAAGTTTGAGCTTATGTTCTTTGTAGTGCTAGCAGTGTATGCATGCCATTTTTTCTTGCAAATGGTCATCAGATCACAATCACGATCACGATCACGATCAAGATATGCATATAAATTATCATGGACAAGCCAAGCCTTTGAACAGAAAATATGGATTGTTTATCCTGTTCAACATCATGACAACCTGTGTCTACGTCATTGGTTCTATTGTGCTCGGAATATAGAAGTCAAACATTCCAAGTCGCCATTATTTTTCTCGCTTTTTCATAAATTATGGTTGAGAAGGTATAATTACTATTATTCTTCAATATTTTACTTCATTCAACTGGAAAATATGTGGTTTGTCACCACTTGTCTAGGGGCTCAGAGTCAAAGATGCATATGAGTAGTATAGGGAGAAGACCACCTAGTACACACTGTATTGTTAATTTGCATAAATTATGTTGTTTTTGTACACAGAGTAATGATAATATGGAAATGATGAGTCAATACCAGTCTGAACAACATATCAGTAAGGAGTTAGCTACTAGACTTAGTGAACAAGAAGATGAACTTAGAGAAGTCAGAGAACAGGTAAAATAAAGTCAAAAAATTGTTGCTATGTTATCATTTCTTTCATATCCACAGTGATTATTGCATCCACTGGAAAATATTCCATGCTTTGCACGGTACCGTATATATATATATATTTTTTTTTTGTAAGGTAAAAACTGGTGTATGGCATTACCACAATTTGATTAGAGACTAAGTCAGATCTCTTAATATAAGTAGCACTCAACAGGCATCATTGACTGGGACAAATCCCACAAATTTAATGTATAACTATGACAAGAACATAACATGCTACTGTTTTTCCAATCTATTCTACCGAATTAGAAAATACTCCCGGACAAAACTCTCACTTACTCTTATAGATATGAGATAACTACAACTCGAATAAAGACTAAGTCAAAAATAACCCTCCCTACTTCAGTGAAGACAACTGCAGAGCCAATCATGAACAAGCAAATGACATCTGCCCCCACATACACACTTGCTCTAAAGTACTAAATAAAAAGAACAGTAACTACCATTAATAATAGATTTAGTGGCAAGTTTGTCGACAATTAAAAAAAAAATCTACGTCATTGCACCACTTCAGACAAAATGTCCTGACCAGAAACAATTTTTTTGGCCTAATTCACCAATTATTAGTTTCTAAGTTCTCATGGTATTATATTTTGATTTTGTCTTCAGCTTAACTCAAAAGAAAAACAGTTAGAAGAAATAAAGGCACAAAATTTTGAATTGAACAAACAGCTTGCTCAGCAAGCACAGCTTACAGACCATATGAGGCATTATGAGGCTCAGGGGCAACTCACTGAAACATTACAAAGAGAACTTGCATCAGCTCAGGTAGGTAAACGGTATGATACCACACTGTTGTATTAAAGGAACAATACAGCTGTTTTCCATAGACCTAGTCAAAACTATTAAATGAACTATCAAGATCAGTGAGCCTGACAATAAGGTTTCAGGTTGAGATAGATACCAAAATGATAAGTAACACACAAACATCACTTGTGTGGGCTCTTTATTTAGTTAATGATAAAAACAGTAACAGCATGCACACTACTACACAAGGTATAATCAGTTGAAGTTCAAACAAAATCCATGGTCACCAGCCAGTGAAAGTTGGTAGAATCTGACAATTTACAGTTGATTTGACAAAATAAAGAATGAAAATCATTGACAAAAACATATACAGGATAACTGCTTCAGTATATTGACTACATTTTTAGGTAATAGGTAGTATGTGTCTAAACTGTACCAGATTCTGAGCTCACTCACTCACTCACTCACTCACTCACTCACTCACTCACTCACTCACTCACTCACTCACTCACTCACTCACTCACTCACTCGCTCCAATAAATTACTTACGTTTTCCTATACATCACAGTCAGTTTTATGGTTTATTTTGTTTGCAGGAGAATACAAACATTTTGTCAACACAGAATAGTGAATTAAGAGTACAGTTAGCAGAATTACAGAATAGATTAACGTTACAAGGTAAGAAAAAACTTACAACTAAGAAAATGATTTAAAGCTGTCAGGACGTCCCAAATGATTTGAAAACCATATACCTGTACTTTATTATTATATTATAAAGAGTCCAGCCAGACTTATTTCTGACTTTAGTAAACTTGTATTAATTAGTGTTATCAAGTAACATACGAGTGATAAAATAGCACCTTGGTAACTTATGCAACTTTCTTGTAAAGAAGCCATACTGCACTAGACATGTGTTATGCCAATTTTGGGATTTCCTGCAAAGGTTTATGGGAAATATCGAGTAGTGACATCATACTTAGCACAATTTTTTTGTCTTGACACTCTTAGTATTTGTTAAGACAAAGTGTGACCGACATAGCATTCTTCCAGACTCTCAGGGGTGGGTGGATATTGGAGGACTCTGGGTAACCAAGACTAGTAATAGAGGAGTACTGATATCATCATCACTGCCTGATGTCATTTTCTTTTACTTTTTTGTCTTTGGGTACAGCAACGACAAACCAAGAGGGCAGTGAAGGTTCCATGGATAGATCAGACATGGTAAGTATCTGAGAACCATTTGTTAGCAACATACACCACGGTACATGTAGTCCAAGGCAATGAAAGTCAGATGTGTTTGGTCGATATGACGCCAAATTACAGTCAAAGACAGAGCCAATTGCTCTCAAATGCATAGTGGAACACAGCTGCTAACACACTTGGAATCGGCACAGCTTTTATCCCTAAAAAATATCCCAAGTTGTCAATAAATCTGCTTACTTCTCCCCGATGTCAGACGGCAACCTGTCAAATGATCCGTAAAATGAATTTTTTAAACAGCACATCTCATGAAGCCGATTTTATTGTACAATATGTCGACTGATATTTTGAGCATTGTAAAACAAATGACATAGACATGTATTGTCATGATGTAGAATGACCAGGGTAATAATTCCCATATTTTTGGTTTGGATATGTTCAACCTACCTTGATGTTTGATGTACTGTATTTGTGTGGAGGACTATTAAATTGAACTAAAAGACTGAGACAAGTAGAAATAACAAGCGTGATTTTGAAATGTTGTATGATAATTATTACATGTTGAATTTTAGATCTTGCTTAAAAATTAAAATTCTTCATGTAGGTGGATTCCTTGTCTGCTGCAATCCGACAACTAGAAATGGAACGTGACCAGCTGACATTACAGTTCCAAGAACAACATGAACAGCATAGACTTTTATTGGACCAAATGGAGCAGATAAAGAAAGAACAAGCACAAGGTAACTAACTGTACACAGACTCAAATATACAGTACAAGATCTGAGATCAATGAGTAATTATCTGCGTTTCTCATGGGGACAGCAACTAACGCAAATGCAATTTGCACATTCTTGTTTTCATTGTATGTAGCAGGAGCAACACAAATTTATAATTGGGGACCGAGTAGGATAGGGGTTGCAGTGTGAAGGATTTAATCGTAATGCACTTACAGACAACCCAGCTGTATAAATGGGAACTGGGTAGGAGAAAGGTTGCAATGTGAAACATTTAATTCCATGCACTTACAACTTGTGCCCAGGATAACCCAGCTGTATAAATAGGAACCTGGTAGGATGAAGATTACAATGTGAATGCTGTAATCCTATGTGCTCACAGAGGCTGCGACAGATGATATGCACGTCTGGAAATTTAGAAAGCGTAAAGGACCGTTGTGCCATTACAGGTCCATACTGGGGGAAATAATAAAATGCTTTGAGTACGATGTAGAAATGTACTTGTGAAAACTGACATTATAATGTATTTTTTGTCAATCAAATAGCACCAGCTGTAACTCCAGAGGGTAACTTTATAACTAAAGAAGCATACGAAACGCTACAAATAGCCATGGAGAAGTTAGAAGAGAAATTCACCAGAGTAATGAGAGATAAAGCTGACTTGAGTGATAAATTACAAGAATTAGAACATATATGTTTACAGTTGTCTGGGGAGACTGAAACGATAGGTAAGTTCTATATTTTTTTGATGTCTGTCTATACATTTTTGTGAACATAGTGTTACCAAAATGTCAACATTGCTTTCAAAGAAGACATACACGTGTTTAGACCTCCTTACATTTCAGTTACATGTATATGTGGTATCATTATCAATATGTCCTGTTGGCCCTAGAGTATCTGACTTAGTCTCTGAGGGAGTTTTTTCGAAAGCTTCCTGTACGGTTATCTCAAAAAATTACCCATCTTGTTAAAGATATGACACATTTTTTGGAAACAGCAAAGAAAGCGTAACAAGACATTATGATTTTAATTCACTTCTATTTTTTTTTTCGTAGGAGATTATATTAGTTTATATCATGAACAAAGGGATAGACTTCGACAGAAGCAGAAAGAAAAGGAAGAATATGTACGGAAATTGGCACTTGAGAAAGAAGAAATGCAGGTAAGGAGTGCAGAATATACTGTTTGTAATTCAAACTGAGCATGCCCAGATGCAAAGGACTATGGGATTATTTTGTTGATGTGGTAATACCTAATCAATGATGACTGGATGCTTCCAAGAGTTCCAAATGTTCCAAGAGTAGACTAGATTATCTGTGTTTCAAGCAATTATCTATGTGACTGAATAAGTAAACAGTGATTGCTTCATGTTTGTTAATGGAATGATCCACATTTCCCACAATGCATCGTTCAAAATGTCTGGTGTGGAAGTTTCCCTATTGATTTCAATACGGATTGGCATGTGAAAGAACACAGTTGTGCTACAATGCCATTGGCACTATTTCTTTGTTTTTTTCAGAGGAGATTAGGCCAACTTCAGGGTCTTGTCATGCAATTACTTGGAGAGAAGAATTATTTACATCCCTACAACAAACAAACCACACAGACTTTAACCCAGTCCTTCCCTGACACAACAGTTCCGGTCTCAGCACAGACTTTACCAAACTCTGATAGAAACTATGGTTTCAATTCTGAAAGTGGAGTGGATAACGGTAAGGATATTGATGTGTACTAAAATAATGATCTACTTTGAAACTCAAAAATGGATATAATGTGAAGTGTTTAAAAAGATTCATGTTGATTGGTTGAAGCTTTTATAGATATTCATCCCGATTGTTGAAACTTTTGTAAGGGTCATTTCAATTGGTTGAAACTTTTCACAAGGTTCATCTCGATTGGTTAAAGCTTTTCTAAGGGTCATTTCAATTGGTTGAAGCTTTTTAAAAGGTTATTTAGATTGGTTGAATCTTTTGTAAGGGTCATTTCAATATTGGTTGAAGCTTTTCAAAAGGTTCATCTTGATTGGTTGAATCTTTTCAAAAGGTTTATCTTGATTGGTTGAGGCTTTTCTAAAGGTTCATCTTGATTGGTTACAAATAGAAAAATAAAAATGACGTCAGTTGTCTGTAGCAATACTGACTATCACAAATTAATGCAGCTATGTATTTTTTTCCAATCAGTGGAACCATTCTGAGAGTTTCAGATCAGCCTACAAAATGAAAATGAACATTTCAAAACTAATTTTATTTCAAATAAAGAATAATATTTGAGGTGCACCATACATCTGAAAACTTCAAACCATTCTCTTTTTTCAAATCAAGAAGAATGTTTGAGATGTACTATGAAATCATATATCATATCGTATTATATCATATGGTGTCGTATTGTATCACATCGCATTGTATTGTATATCATATATCATATCATATTGTATCATATATCATATCGTATTGTAGCGTATCTTACATCATATCTTTTCATATCATATATTATATCATATATCAAATCATATCATATCATATACCACACCACACCACACCATATCTCCTCATCCCAACCCTACACCATAGTAGATTATGTTACATTACATTGTGCTACAGCACTTGACATTAGCAGTTTCCAGGGCACATAGACTATGAAACAACATATCTAGACTACCAAATTTGTAAGGTGGTAGGTAGTGTTTTAGACCAATGGAAATTAATAGAACATTGTAGCAGTAAGAGCTCACTTAGCTATTCGAATCTGACAACTTAAATTCAGGCCGTGTTTATGATAAGATGTAATATATGATATGTAGCATAACATAACAAAATGCC
This sequence comes from Glandiceps talaboti, assembly GCF_964340395.1. Classification (NCBI taxonomy): domain Eukaryota; kingdom Metazoa; phylum Hemichordata; class Enteropneusta; family Spengelidae; genus Glandiceps; species Glandiceps talaboti. Next base: position 12,391,532 of record NC_135558.1, on the reverse strand, counting down.
CTCGCTATCTTCCAGAGTACGACTGGCCTTCTACGGACTCAGAAAGCACATCAAGCACTGAAGAAATAAAGATGAGAGCTGATCGTATAGATCATTCAAGACCAGCAGAGGAATATATTACCACTAGCAGTATACCTGAGCAATTAAATAAAGACATTATAGCTGGTGGGGACAGAACTGCTAAACAGATAATGGAACTCTTAGAACAAATGGGGTCTCCACATTCTATAGACAAAAAGATTCTCCTAGATCATGCTTTCTATCCATGTAAATGTTGCACCGGAGAGTTGATAAATGTCTAACCCTTCTGAAGCTCTTGGTTTCTAGAAATTATATATAATTACAAATGTATACCCGACAAATGAGGGCTTTTGGCATTGAACGGTTAACACAAGATGGTGGAGGATTGGCAGACCAAAGATGACAGTGCTGGTAACTCTCAGGAGGTGATTGTTAATATGTTTTGGACACTGTGATTACTTGGGGCCAGGGTAAAGTGTAATTGATGTAAAGATGATGGTTAATTGAAAAAATGAGACTTTTGAAGTCATCACAAAAAATCATGCTAAAGTTCTTTTATCAGATGTTAACATGTGTGTTAAACCCTGATGTATAATTCGAGACCTGCTATGAGAGGACTTAATCCAATGGCTGCAGCTGTGAGATTGTGTATGCCCAAAGTTAAAATGGATCATTGTGCTGTTCTTGGTCTACACTAGGGGTAATAATTGTGAAGCACTTTGAGAACGGTGTGTTACAAAAACACTGAGAAGTTAAGAGTATTGTTACATTACTACCATGGTGTTTCATAATTCCCTGGTACAAACCAACTCAGTGTAATGTTCACTGGACCCTAGAATCACAGTGTGTGTTTGTGTATGCATAGAATGAAACATCTAGTCTCAAACAGTAATAGTAACTCGAAAAAATGTTCACAAAGAGGAGAGCAATGCAGGGATAGAAACAAAACCACAGTGCTTCTTGGATCGATCCAGTAGTGTTTAGCTGATTGTATGCTTTCTACACATCAACCCAGTATTGTTGCTGCTTGAGTAAATGGTATTATTATATTGAGACTGGATCTATTTTTCTATTTGGGAAATCACAGCAGTAAGTCCCACTTTTGTTAATATTATATACATGCTGCTGTGTCTTTGTCATTATAATGGGATCAAAGTTGGACATCCTAGAGTTACTCGTAAGTACGTACAATTTCCTGGGTCTTTTTCTTTTTGTATTTCTATATGGTGACATTATTGTCATACAGTTAGGGAATTACAGTATGACAACACTTTATTTTTGCTTATGAACAGGAGTGCAAAGATTCATAAAATTTTTTTGTATATACATATAAATATATTGGTGGTGTTCTCTGAGGACTTTTCTCGGGCCCCCTAAGACTAGAGATTATTAGACACATGTTCAATCAATTGCTTTGTTCACTTCAGTATACTGTAGATCAATGATTGGTCCTGAATATAAATGGAAGCATGCATATATGATCCCAAACTATACGAGTTTGAGTGAAATGCTTCCACCACAGTATGAAATGCTGTGCCAGGCCATTCCACTAGTGAGTAAGCCTCTCCCAACCTCACCCTCCCCAGACACTGCTTGTAAACAAGGTAATTTGTTATTCTTGGCAACCTGCAAAACTTGATCCTATTGTGTCCAGCAACACCATTCAGAAATCAATATTCTGTTCTTCTAATAAAACGTCAACTTGTTGGAACCTAGATACATGGACATCACTTTTGGGAACTACTATATTTTGGGCAATATTTGTCTTGTTTATGCTATTTCATGAATATTCATCCACGGAGTGATGTTCTATCAGGGTTGAACTTGTATGAAGTTTTTATCAAAATTGGACAACCTACAGCCATCATGAACAAAATAAACATTTTTATATGTACATAATTGGAAGACTGATATCTTACCAATTGGAAATGCAGGACTGCCAGGACACATGCTAACACTACATACAGTCAGAGTTGTTTGAACCTAGTGGTCTTAGTTTGAACAGGACTGTCATATTTCTGTGTAAAGCTCCAGTAGCTGTAAGTTGTCATACTTTGGGACTCGATGTTAACTCACTCACTGAAGTATGTCTGATCACGTAATGATCAAGCCTTATTATTGAACATATTTGCAATGGTTGAAAAACAAGAAATCAATTCAATATGTCAATGTGGTTCAGAACTGTTTACACATTTGCATATGGAGGTCACACAGAAATGCAGCTAAGATAAAAACCAATCTCACCTCTGTTCCCCTTTACTACGAGTCTGGCGACTCGTAGTGGCAACCCTGAGGTCACTAGTATTTTCTGACTGAATGGAGAATAACATACCAGCACCAGTAATATCAAAGAAAAATCGGTGAATGTTATGGCAATTTTGAACATTTTGACTAATTTCGAACACAACAGAACAGTGATGTAGACACATGTTGTCGTGACGTAGAACCACCACATATATTCAATTTTTTTTTTTCAACTAGGCTCATGCATGGTATAATAATGTGTACACGGATGTATTGGTCCCACTAATACATTCATGCTGTGTGCTACCATATTTGGGCATGAAATGGACTTTTTACTTTGTCAACAACACAAGGTACAGCAGATTTCAAAATACTGTTCAACAGCTCTGTTTGATACAACCACTCCCATATCAATAAGAAACTACACATGCTGCAGTCTAAGAGCAATATTGCAATTCATTGCTACAAATAAACCATTTAAATCAACATACTGTAACAAGACACAGACGTGCAGGCGCCAGTAGTTTGAAGTTTTGTATTTGATGTCTGCATGGTGGCTCATAAGTTTATTTCATTTAGACAAATTGTTACAAGAAACTGTATTCATTCAATCATGCTATCTTAAACGTGTAGTATGTGTAGTTTCTAATTAGTTTCTGTGTATTTGTATTAGACCGGCTGAATGGTATTTTGAAATCTGCTGTATTTTCCATACACTCATAAATCTGTAACACTCCCAAATGTTCCAAATAGTTGTATAGTAGTTATTTTTGTTGTAAATATATAGTAATTAGTAATAAAATAAAGAAAAACACCAAGCAATTCCATCAATATGTGTACATTATATAATTATATAATTTCAAAATTATCAACAACCCAGAAAATGTAACTTTATTTATGGCTGGATTTATTTATTCAGCTTAATTGTAAAAATGAAGATTGTAAAATGCAATTAAAAACTGAGGAGATAAAACAAAGTTGATCTTGTTTCCCTTCCCTCCATATCCTGTATATATTTGGTAAATATGCTGGCATGGTGAGAGCAGAGAGTCGTGTCTATGAAAGTTACAAAATAATGTGTTTCGTTTACACTTGTTTCTTCTCACAGAAAACGTAATACCAACAAGCTATTTACATTGCTTGGTCACACTGGCACCATGCTTTGGTACCATACACCCACTTTGTCATGCTGCCACCATGCTTTAATACCATACACCCACTTTGTCATGCTGCCACCATGCTTTCATACCATACCCCCACTTTGACATACTATCACCATGCTTTGATACCATACATTCGCTTTGTCACACTGTCACCATGCTTGACTACAATACACTCACTTTGTTACACTATCACCATGCTTTGATACCGTACACCCACTTTGTCACACTGCCACCTAGTCTTGGTTACCCAAACTCTTGCCGCTGGGGGCTCTGCCTACGAGACCTCTCCAAACGAGGGTCTGGGAAACACGTTCCAACTACCCTGTGATGGAAGTCGCACAGTACATTTCCTCCAAACATAAAAAATGGGCTTGTGAGGCCTGTTTGTTGTACATGTAATTAGTCCCCGTCGGATGAAGTCCGAGACGGGGACTTACGGATTGGGTTCCGTTCGTCCATCCGTCCAGAGCCGTTTCTTGGAGATGCTTTCAAACTTGGTACGGGGCAACATACAATGGCATACATATGCACGTCAATTTGTTTCATGATACGATCCAATATGGCCACCTAGCAACCATTTTGTTTGCAATTTTTCCCTGTCCAAAGCCATAACTCAGACATGCTTGAACAGATCTCATTCAAATTTAGTATTAGGACAGTGTTCTATGACATACATGTGCATATTCATTGGTGTCATGATACAATACAATATGGTCGCCTAGCAGCCATTTTGTTTGCGAATTTTCCATGTCCAAAGCCATAACTCAGACATGCTTTAACAGATCTCATTCAAAGTTGGTTTTAGCACAGTGTTCTATGACATAATGTGCATATTCATTGGTGTCATGATACAATACAATATGGTCGCCTAGCAGCCATTTTGTTTGCGAATTTTCCATGTCCAAAGCCATAACTCAGACATGCTTGAACAGATCTCACTCAAAGTTGGTTTTAGCACAGTGTTCTATGACATACATATGCATATCCATTTTTGTTGTGATACGATCCAATATGGCCACCTAGCAGCCATTTTGTTTGCGAATTTTCCATGTCCAAAGCTATAACTCGGACATGATTGAACAGATCTCATTCAAAGTTGGTTTTAGCACAGTGTTCTATGACATACATATGCATATCCATTTTTGTTGTGATACGATCCAATATGGCCACCTAGCAGCCATTTTGTTTGCGAATTTTCCATGTCCAAAGCTATAACTCGGACATGATTGAACAGATCTCATTCAAAGTTGGTTTTAGCACAGTGTTCTATGACATACATGTGCATATCCATTTTCGTCTTGATACAATCCGATATGGCTGCCTGGCAGCGATTTTGTTGGCACAGTTTTCACGTCCAAAGCCATAATTCAGACATACTTGAACAAGTCTTCCCCCCCCCCCCATACCCGACCCATCTTTTATTGTTGAATGGTTTATTCCATCACATGATCTTGAAGAGTAGGCATGTCCCATGTCCGGCGAGCAGACACAATATTTCTAAGTCTGTTTGATTTAGGTTCACTAGTGTTGTTGTGTGATCAGAGTAGTGATATCAAGAAAATGACAACATAAACTGACAGTTTCCTGAAACCCAATCATAGCGGGGCCTATGTCATTCTCAATGACTTGTTAATATATATCAGTAGCTTGAGAAGTGATAATCTGTAGTGAAGGTACCCAAATCGTTCAGCCTGCAATGTTGGACGTGAAGTACTCCCCATGATGCACTGCTCCAGCAGCTACTTCGGTCGCCGGGTAATTGGTTTTCCCGGAGGTTCGTAGGTAGGTAGAGTCCCAGCGGCGAGAATCTGGGTAACCAAGACTAACTGCCACCATGCTTTGATACCGTACACCCCCATAGGTGAAGTGGCCGTCCGTGAAAGACATACGATACAAAGAAGAGAAAGGAAAATAACCAGAGTAAAAATCACAGACGACGACACATGGACAGGGAAAGAGAACAATCAGCCGATCGAATAGACTGTAATGACGTAATCGGTCCGGGCTTATCAGCCGGAGATTAGATCGCACCCACAATCTGTCAATCGCTGATCTGTCAGTCTCCCAAGCGAAGAGGCCTAGAGGCAGGTAGAAACAGTTACTGGTAAACAGTTACTGGTAAAGTCACTGATCCTTGTTCCTCCAAGTACTAGTATGGTCAAAAAAGCATATATGAAAATGCATTTTATAATTTAGTGAGTAACGATTTGATATTTTATCAATTAATAATTAAAACAACCCCCCTGGGGAGAGTGTAAACCAAGAGGTGTTAACGAGTGAGTGATATCATTACAATGTGAGTGAGTGAGTGAGTGAGTGAGTGAGTGAGTGTTTTTTGTTACAATGTAAGGGTGGTAAGCAGGTAAAATCTGTCCCCTGTCATTTTACTGCGGTTCCCGACCAAAATTATGGTAGATTGTATATGGGACGCGTACGTACAGTCCTAGACTCTCTTACAGCCCTCAGAGCTTCGCTTTACTAGTAAAATTAAAGCTAAACGAATTATTTTGCATGTACCGATGCCAGCTAATTAACCGTACTCGAATATCCTTGTACTGTGCGCCCTCATCGACCATGATAGAGATAACCATTCGTTGACGTGTGACTGCGACGCTCCGTGTTATCGCGAAGCCGGCGGCCCCGAGTTCGCGAAAATACGGAGCGTCGCAGTCACACGTCAACGAACATATATATCTATATGTGGTCGATGAGGGCGCACAGTACAAGGTTGTTCGAGTACGATGGAGTACGTTATGTAGATGGCATCGGTACATACAAAATAATTCATTTAGCGTCGATTTTAGTAAAGCGAAGTTCCGAGGACTGTGAGAGAGTCTAGTACAGTCCCAGTTTCATTGTGTGAATGAGTGACACTGGCCCGGACTGGGGTTTCTATTGTGAATATTTGTTCATTGCGTGATAATAAGTAAGAGTAGTTGGTTACGTAACGAAACTGCAGATATATTATTAAGAGTGATATTCCACCGAAAACTTTTAAAATTCGTCGAAGTGTAACTTCGTTAAAAGGTCGGGTAATTGTCCATTTAATACTTTTGGGGTAGACTCAATTGTTTTGTCATCGGTTTCACAGCCGTCCAATGACCATCAGTAATTTACGATAGAAAGTATTGGGTTAAATACCCGGGTTAAATACAGTCCCTGTTAAAGAGATTGCAAGGCAGACAAGCATTTCTGTAGGATAAGAAAGTAATTCAAACTGAATAGATATTACAATTTCAGTGTATATTTGTCAATTTGTATTATGTTTAGTTTGGGCGTGTGATAGTAATTTCTTGAATCATTCATGATCATTCTCATCCCCTTGGCAACATACAGCACGACAGGACTGACAAACAACACCACGCCACGTGGCTTTCTTGTGACAGACACGTACGTGATGTACAAATGTGCATGTATGTAGATGAATGTCAGGCCATTACATTGTATTACGTCACGCGTTTATCCACTACATTCTACACATCATAGCACACATTGGGACACGTATAAACAAACTATCATACGAATCATGCTGCTACAAATGGTTCGATCTATATACTAGTAGATATAACCATGGATCTATCATTGAGAAGGATAGTGTACGTACTACAATGTAGATCAATACTATATCCGTGATATAACTGTGTGTTATTTCCTCAACAATCTAGGAAATACTACACGCCCCTATGGATCATAGCATGCCTTATACATGTACATCTATGAATATGTAAGAGATAATCTCTTATATAACATAATATCTGATATGTTCACACCTCTACACATACAGAACCACTGATCAGAGTACACAGAAACACTTGTATTTACAGCTTACCCTACTCATTGTATATTCCAGAAGACCCCAAGTTCACTTTTGAAGTAAATATCTAATTACAGGTAAGAACTACATTCAATACATATAAATAATATAACAGTGCCGTGCATACTTCGATCAATTTAACGTAGTTTAGCATATTTATAGTGTAAGTCTGCATTTCAGTGTATTAGGGAATGTTACAATGTACGTAAATAGACCTCTCGAGTATATCTAGACTGGCACCGTCCTTTGCGAGATTCTTTCTCGACGTGCACTTTGTTGAAAATGGTAAGCTGAGCGCGAAAGTGAGCGTAAAAGTGTTCAACGCCCACTTTGTGGATAATAGCAACGTGAGCGGGTTTCGGGGGGGGGGGGGTTCGTATGACCACAACCTTAAAATAAATGTCTGATTTGGCCGGTTAAAATACCGTCAAATTGATGAACGAGACAACAACGTCACTCGCTGTGCCAGTGTTAGTACATTGTTGTATGTGAGTCTGTAAACCAGGAAAGATAATGTAGTCAACTTAAAAAAAAATAATACTCGTGGCATCAAGGGTCCCTTGGGAGGCTGACTGTAACTGGTGAAAATATTTACCACGTTTTCCTTGCCGAAATTTGAAAGGAAGTGTGTTTTGATTTTTCTAAATTTGTCACACACACACACACACACACACACACACACACACACACACACACACACACACACACACACACACACACACACACACACATACACACACACACACACACACACACACACACAAACTAGTCTGAAAGGTTGGTCTTAGGCAACCACTCGGAAACAAACGTGTGGATCATTCAGACAACACAAAACCTCCATGTACATGGACTGCGAAGATTTGTTTTTCTTTTATTAACAACTTGTTATATGCCTGCTTTTCTTTTATTTCAACCCCCTCCCCTTTTTGTCCTGTTCCCCGAGCTATACATATTTAGCACAGTCATGAAATTATTCATGTGCTACGTAAGTGTAAAGGACTTAAACCCATATCACTATCTCGTTGTTTCTTTGTCTAACCCCTTCTATCTTAGGAAACAGAATAATGTCTACCGGCAAGAAAATTCTGCTTGTATGTGACTTTGATGACACAATTATTGATGGTGAATGTGATAGTATTTTACAAAATCTGATGCCAGGAATGAATGTCCGTGATAGCCTCAATCAACGCTATAGTTTGTCGGGAAATTGGTCCAGTGCCCTGCAGGAGGTTTTCAAATTGATGCACAATTTGAAAATAACACCAAATCAGATGATTGAGTGTTTGCATACATTTAATGTTGTAGATGGAATGAAAGAGCTTCTAGAGTACCAATCAAAGCGAGACGGCATAGATTTAATAATACTGTCAGGTGGAAACACGGCTTTCATCAATGCAGCCATAGAGGGCGCTAGTCTGCAAGGCCACGCCATGGCCATTTTAGCCAATCCGTCAAAATTCAATGCTGAAGGTTGCCTGGAAATCGAGAGCTATCACACCCATGACTGTGACAGTTGTTCTTCAGACATATGTAAGAGAATAGCCCTGAAGGACTACAGAGAAAAGCAAAGCAAGGAAGGCATAGAATATGATAGAGTCTGCTATGTAGGAGATGGTGGAAACGATTTTTGTCCATCCCAGTCTCTATGTGAATCTGATATAGTATTTCCTAGAGTTGGGTTTGTTTTGATGGATAAAATTACTAAGTTTCAAGAGGAAGGTAAAAGTTTTAATGCTAGAGTTGTTCCCTGGGTTTCTGGTCAAGATGTACTTGACACCATCAAGACAATTCTGTGAATATCAATTAAATAAAGCAATGGTTGGTAAATAACAATAACAATAACTCTACTGTCTATAATTTTAATTACAATACCGCTATTGTCTGTAGTTTTAACAAAACCCTATTGTCTATAGTTTTAGCAATATCTCTATTGTCAATATTTTAACAATACCTCTGTTGATTACAGTTGTAGCAATATCTTTATTGTCTATAGTTTTAACAATACCTCTATTGTCTACAGTTTTATCAATACCTCTATTATCTATAGTTTTAACAATACCTTTATTATCTATTGTTTTAACAATACGTCTATTGTCTATATTTTAACAATTCCTCTGTTGTCTATAGTTTTAACAATACCTGTCTAGTTTTAACAAAACCTCTATTATCTATAGTTTTAACAACACCCTATTGTGTAGTTTTAACAATACCTCTATTGTGTATAGTTTAACAACACTTCTATTGTCTATAGTTTTAACAATACCTCTATTATCTATAGTTTTAATGATACTCTATTGTCTATAGTTTTAACAATACCTCTATTATCTATAGTTTTAATGATACTCTATTGTCTATAGTTTTAACAATACCCCTATTGTATAGTTTTTAATAATACCTCTATTGTCTAGTTACAACAATACTTCTATTGTCTATAGCATTAAGAATACCCCCATGTCTATAGTTTTAACTCGATCGTTTATGAGTTATAGTTCCTTAGATACTATTCACATAGTATACATGAACTATTCTTGACCACAGGACATCGGTGTATATTAAATGCGGTGAAAACACGTTATTCCTCCAAAACACCTATAAGATATGTTTCAATTTTGAGTCCACCATTTGTTAGTCTTGATAGATTAAAGAACACTAGATTGTGAAGATTGTTAGGAAAAATATACAACGATATTTGAATGTCACTTTTTATTGGAAAATTTTTCTTGGTTCCAAAACATCCACAGGACAATAAAATAGATATCATTACTTTGGCTTAATAAGTATGACATGATTGTGACGTTTGTATCCATCTATAAGACAGTATCGATTTATTCACGATCTAGCTATCTGGAGTTTTATTGTATTTTTGTCAATCAACACTGTAACAGTCATATACGTGTTTCACTCAGACTGGGTGTCTGGCCGTACGGTACGTACCGGAAAAAAACATAGCAGAAACACTGTCATTTGAAAAAAAAATATAACAAGGGAGTCTAGGATCTTTGGATGAGGCAAGAACTACATGACCAATATGTGTGAACAACCACTAATATGTTGATAAACTACCTGGGTCGGATTTACCAAATGTTCCTCCCAGATAAACAAACGAAAACAAACGTATTCCGTTGCACACACATGCGCAAACCTACTTCTGTAGCGGACACATAGCCTGGTTGCACCTTGCACCACAGGGTAAAGGACAAATAATCAATATTGTACGCACGATTTTTATGGATTTCTAATATTATTTTCTGTATATTTCAAATAAAGTTTTAAATACTGTTTCCTCTCAGTGTTTTTTTTCTATTTCCTACCTGATATCAATGTCTGAGTTTATCAGCTTTGCATTAATTAGTAGCTTGCTAGAACAAACTCACTATTTGCCCAAATTAACGCATTGTGCCATCTACTGATCCGACTAATGGTAGTACTCCGTGAAAAAAAAACAGTGAGAGGAAACAGTATTTAAAAATGTATTTGAAATACACAGAAAATAATATTAGAAATCCGGAAAATCGCGAATACAAAATTGCTTATTTGTCCTTTACCCTGTGCTTGCACCATATCATTTAGGTGTGTTCGGCGACATGATACATAGCAGTACAGTGAACTGTTTAAACCGGTCAACTTTCCAGAAACATGAGAAGACAATCTCTGCACGGCATGACTTCTTACACTTTCGATTAGAACTGCATAACTCAACATTTCGAAGAGATAGTCGAGGTATTTAAGGAAAGAGGTGTAAAGCGATGTTTGAAATAAAATAGTCCAGCGTAGGATTACATATATGACCGTACGACTGACCGGGTGCGAGATTTCATGGCAATCACGTGCAGGTAGAGATGTATTCAATCACATTTGCTGGATGAATAAGCTTCGACAAGGAGGTGACTGCAAATGACCTGAAGATTGTCTTGAGAACAAAAGGGATTTCAGTTTAAAGTTAGGTTTGAAGGACTTCACGTCAACACAAAAAGTACGAATATTATACTGCCACAGATGTTTACCAGTTTTGCTGCTGACCAGATACTTTAGATTTTGTTGGTAACAATTCTGTAAAAGGCCTAGGCAACCAGGTAAGCCAGCATTCAAAAGATCTGGGAGTGTTGATATGCAGGTTCGTTGGCACACCTTTCCTTCATAATATTTCACAATAAAGACAAGATAAATACACTATGTGTTTCCTGTATTATGTTGAGTCTATATTTGAAGTTGTGGTTTCTGTGGTGAGTTTTTACATTTTCAAGCATATTACTGATTTTTACCTGAAAACTGCGTTTTAGTCGATTTTCA